>NW_027223325.1:11541427-11808927 GCF_030449975.1 Polyergus mexicanus
AAGCAGTGGTATCAACGCAGAGTACTCGTTGCTCTCATCAATGATGTACGCGTCCCACAAGAATCTTATGGTGGCCTGAATGTAACGGCATATAGAGAAATCATTCTTCTTAATACGTTTCGCCTGTTGCTTCATCAGCAATAGACCTAAGACGGCCAAGTGACCGTGTAGCACGAGATTTTCCGGGATCTGTTTCAATTCCGGCAGATTGTTGTAGATGAATTTTAGCAGCGAGACAAACGTCGGCGATTCCTCCACCAACTTGGACTCTAGCACGGTGATATTCATCAGGACGTTACAGATGGACACCATTGCGGTTCTGGAGTCCTTCATTTCTTCCAAAACATGCAAATCCAGCTCTTCCGTGCGATTTCCATCTTGCAGAAGTTTTAAACGCTCCGACCTCGGCACCGGTGGCTTCTTATAGTGCACGATGGTCCAATGATAAGATAGGCACTCGAATAAAACCTCGTCCTGCTTGTGCTGAAGGAGAATTTTCCTGGCGGTTTCTTCCACGGCCAGATAACATAAAGCGGGCAACAGCAATCTCAGTATGTCGACCTCGCTCATTGGATCATGAACGATCAGTTCGCCGGTCGATGTCCCTTCGTCCGCTTTAGCCTTAGATTTGGCTTTCTCAGCCATTTTTCTGTTTCGATGAGCATAAAAAGTATCGTTGGCAACCGTCAATACATACGGCAAGACAGCGTAAACTTGAGGACGCATCGCGCTCGTTTCTTGCGCCAGCCAAGCTGTAAGTACTCGGACAAGAGCGCATACAAAAATCTTTTCTTTCACATCTGTTAACGCCTTCATCTTCGACACAGAGCTTAACAGACCGATAACTGCCGCGAAGGCGCCCTTCAGGGCAGTGTATAATGACTGTTTTTCTTTCTGTTCTAAATCCAGCTGATCCGTAACGATGTAGCCGATCGAAACCTCGAGAATGACAAAGCATGCCGTGATCAAATCGGCATTAGAGACCACAGTCTTGAGCTGTTTGTCCTCCAACTGCATCCTGACTTCGATCGATGCCAATTGAATGAGCAATAGGAAATAAATCTTTGGTTTCTCCTTGTCGGCCATAGCCCAATCCGCTCCCAACAAATCCATCATCACAGATGTGAGTTTCAAAGCTGGATCGCGCTGCTTCTTGCTTATTTTCGATCCTAGAATATCGCTAAGGCCCTTGTGAATACTTAGCGGCCAAGATTCCTCCTTCGCGGTTGGGAAAGAAATCACATCCTTCCTGCAAGATTGCAATAGAGCCTGCAGGATGGTGCACAGCTCGAATTTCCTCTCCGTGTGATCGGTTTCGAAGTCCAAGGCTATTTTGTTCATTATCGTATGGAAAGGTGCGGTGTCTGTCGAATCCCAAGCTTCCGGTCCGAAAGTGTTGACCAACGTGACGAGGATATTCAACGCCTCGTCTGTTTGAAAGCTCTTTTCCGCGTATATGTCGCACATCTTTGGGATAGCTTTCTGCTCGAGCAATGCTTTCTGTCCAGGAGAATGTTGCGCGATACACTGCAAGCAAGTATAGGCTTCACTGACGATGATTAGCGTGTCATCAGGCGCATCCTCGTCAGCCTGCGATACTATCTCGAGGAGCGCCGGGATATGTTCCACCATATCCGGATGAGAGGCCAGCTCGGGTTCTCGGCAAAACGCGGAAAGGACGGACAATGCCACAGATTTGTATACCTGCGGCGGACAGTCCATGGGTACGCTTTTGGTAGATAGCAACTTTCTGAGGAACTTTGCTCCGATGGCTTCGAATAGCATCCTTTTGGCAGCGGGAGTACAATCCTTGGCGTCCACGAGCTTGGTGACCATGAACAGCGCGGCAAACTTCTCCGAATCTGTATCCACCGCCTTTAATACGGCCACGCATTTTGCAACGCCCTCCGGTATACTCATAATGTCCTCGATTATTACAGCAAAGTAAAAAAAAAAAAAAAAAAAAAAAGAAAAAAAGAAAAAAAGAAAAAGAAAAAAGAGAAAGAGATAAGACGCCTGTCTTCAAGTTGAACACCGACGATGCGACGTGCGTTTTTTTATATTACTTTTTCAGCGCGACGTATCACGATATCATCGATGATGTGTCACGATGTCGCGAGAAGAGACTTTCGGAAACGTCTGTCGTTCTCTGGTAGGCGTAACCGGCTATCGTGTATATCATCCGTCGAGTAGCATAGTCGAGAGCCAACTGGCAGAAATCCCGGAGAACGGCCCTCTCGAGGCTACTTAGCCTTGCCCTTTGACACACTCACCAAGGCGGCCAGAAATAACCGTCCAACGATCGCACACGCGCGGAACACACGTGCATGTTTCGCAGGCCGCAGTTGTTCCTGTCGTTCAAAATATTCCTTGGAAGCGTCGATGTCGGGAATTCCGGTCGATGATAACCTCAAAATTATCTTCCGACCAAATAATGTCGGAGCGATACCCGTGTCCTCTAGAATCTCATCGATTATTTACTCATCTGTGGTCTTTAACAGAGCGATATTCTCTTACGATAAATTCTGTTGCGCGATCAAAAGAGAAATCCCTTAAATCTTAAATAGGTTATACATAAAGCACATACCATAAGGCGTGACTAATGTCCACGTGAACTTTGCCCACGCTGCGGAATTTTCCACGAGTCAATGTCAATTTTTAGCTGCACTTTCTTGCACCTTTTGCATATGTCTATATCTCTATATATATATACATTCGCGTCAAAGATACGAGCAGAAGATGCAGCTAAAACGAAAAAAGATTATCCTAGGTCCCTGGAGAGGGTACAAGACGACAGTGCCGAAAATAACCGCCGCACCGTAGAAGAAAGCGCGCTATATCAGGGAATCGTCTCATATTACACGCGAGGAGGAGGGGTTAAAGGATACGACTTCTATTCCTGCGACATGTTACGATGTGAGTATCCGTATATACATACGTAAGTAGGTAGGTAGGTAAACGTCGTGGGAGAATGCGACTCGCGCGTGTAAAGCAATGCGCGAATACACGCTCGCGTTATCTCTCTCTAGCAACAGCTGTAGCAGCGGGATTTAATATTATTCGCGAGAAAAATATCGTGAGCGAATCACGATTGGGAGAGGGTGGGGGGGAGGGATTAGAAGAAGAGGGAAGGAGAGCGAGGGGGAATTTAAGGTTAGAAATGTGTCTCTTGTACCTTGCGACAAGCCTGATTATCCGCCTTCCTGGTTTCCACCAGTGTATTGTCCAGGTCGAAGAAGATTGCGCTCAAAGATGAGAAGGATTGCTGATTGTGTTGTCTGCGGAACAGAGTTTCCATCGCTATTTCTCTAGGACCGTAGCTTCTGATCGACTGCGCTCGTAAAGGACACGTGATTGTGTCTTTCATAAATTGTAATGTCATCGACTTAAGAATATATAGACAGCATTAGCTGGCATCTATTGATATGAACAAATGACGATGGGATGGAGGGGGACTGACGTCGTAGTTCGTAGGTCGCATTGTAATCGGAAATTAAAGTAATCTCTAATCTATATCAGAGATATAAATAAATAGTGCGCTCCCTATTGCAGGTAATAAAGATAACGTTAGTAAAAGAAGACTATACAGAGTCAAATGCCTCTTTTCTCTGATCCGATTCAAACTACATTGCTTGTCAAACTAGAAAAATATCTGATCCTCTCTTATTGTCTTAATAATATTATTTTTATACAGTCTATATATAAGTCTCTATATTATGTGTTTTACACATACATGGAGCGTTGTTTACATATGTTCGAGCCATGCCAACAGAATTACTCGAAGCACATCGAAATCGGCGTAATTTGTATGAAGAATAGTATGCTCTGTCTTTCCATACTATGTTTACCTTGAACATTTTATATTATTTGTCCAGATAGGGTCGAAACAATAGAAATATATCAAAGAAATACTAAATGCGCTTGAAAGAAATTTCAGCGTTTTGGAGCCGATATGAGACAAAGGCTGCGTTCATTCCAAATTCCTAGTACTGAAAATCTATAATTTACGTCACGTACACTATAGATTTTCAGTACTGGCAGTGAATATTGGAACGCAGCCAAAATAAAGTGCATGCACTATCTGACCGCCATATTCGGCCAAGTATCTAGATTATTTACTGATTGGCTGACATTCTTTTCACTAAAAATGGCAGAACCAATTAGAACATTTCATTTGTTGTAACCATAGCATAGCTAAGCTGGGAGACGCTGGAGATACTTCGAAGTGATTGATTGACCAATCAGGAAAAGGAATTAAAGATTTCCTTATCCTGGTTGGTTAATACATATCCATGCGCATGCGCAAGAAAAAACTTGTCTAGGAACACTTGTTGGTTCATGTTATGCATATCACGTGACATTTAAAGCTGCTTGGCAGTAAAGATCAAAGCTTTTTGGCGGGTGAAGTATTTTTCAGCAACAGCGCAAGATACAATATCACCGTTAAAATGGTATCCACCGCGTCCACTGCGTCAACGGTGAATATACAAACGGAGGATGAGTTGGACGAATATACTCCGGCGAAGTTGATCAAAGCATTAGAGGTGAGTGTCACGCGAAATTAACTTAATCATAACATCATTCGTAACCGACAAAATACTTTCATGTCCATACATGTTTGATTACATTCATTATTTTTGTTTTGTCTTTACACGTTACTTATCATCGCACAGAAAAATGGCATTACAGCCGGGGATATTAAGAAGCTACAGGACGCCGGTTACTATACCGTTGAGTCGGTAGCATATGCGCCAAGAAAGGATATTATAACGATCAAGGGTATCAGCGAGGCCAAAGCGGACAAGTTGCTGCAGGAAGCCTCCAAGATTGTTATGATGGGTTTTAAGAGCGCCACTGAGATACATTCGACGCGCGCAAACATTGTTTACGTTACCACCGGTTCGAAGGAATTGGATAAACTGTTAGGTGGAGGAATAGAAACTGGTTCTATTACGGAGATCTTTGGAGAATTTAGATCAGGAAAGTCCCAGTTGTGTCACACCCTTGCTGTAAATTGTCAGCTACCAATTTGTATGGGTGGCGCAGAGGGAAGATGTCTTTATATAGACACAGAGAATACTTTTAGACCAGAAAGATTGATAGCGGTCGCTGAGAGGTACAAGATTAGTGGAAATTCTGTTCTTGACAATGTTGCTTATGCCAGAGCTTACAACACCGATCATCAGACACAATTACTAGTTCAAGCCAGTGCCATGATGACAGAAGCGAGATATGCTCTATTGATTGTTGATAGTGCGACTAGTCTTTACAGAACTGATTACAGTGGCAGGGGCGAGTTAAATGCTAGGCAAATTCATCTGGCAAGATTTCTCAGGATGCTACTGCGACTAACAGACGAACACGGAATCGCTGTTGTTATAACGAATCAGGTAGTTGCACAAGTTGACGGCGCTGCTAGTATGTTTGGTGGCGATCAGAAAAAACCGATCGGTGGTCATATCTTAGCACACTCGAGCACAACAAGATTGTATTTGCGTAAAGGCAGAGGAGAAAGTAGGATATGCAAGATATACGATTCACCCTGTTTGCCAGAAAGTGAAGCGACGTTTGCCATAAACCCAGATGGTATAGGTGATGTACAGGAATAGATTTGTTTAATCAAATAGCATAAAAACGCAATACATACAGAATGCGATCTATTTCTTTTATTAATTCATTTGACAAATTTTTTCTTGCGCGAGTTGAATATCATTATATATCTGTTAAAGAGGAATTAAAGGAGTAATTAAAGGAGGATGAGACATTAACAGTTCAATGGAAAGTTCAAGTCAATTATTAAGTTAATTAGAATTAAAAAGAAACTAGAGATGTGTGTGTACAGTATGTGTCTTACTAATTCTATTAATATATCCTTCCTAAAAGATTTTATATGACATTGTAATATCTAAGGTTTTGATAAATATAAAGAATAATTATATAAGGCATTATTATATTTCATTTCTCTTAAACAATTGTTATGGATTAAATTTTTAAGGAATAAGTAATTAATATTTTATTTATTCAGATAATTTATGATATATTTTGATAAATTTAATTTTAAGAGCAACTTCTTCCTCATTCGTATCGTATATATGCATAAATGTTTATTAAATCTATCAACACTTGAAATTAGGAAAACAATATGCCGTATTGCCGATTTAGACTATGCAAACATTTTTGCCCCTAATCCATCATTCAATTTGTCCCCGCCCTATTCATCCACACTGCCATTTCCAACATATTTATTGGTATGTGAAATAATTAATGTAAACTCTGAATATATTGTATAATAATATATGCGCTAAATAAAAGGGCGCGCGTAATTTAATGATGCATTTAATTTAATACATAAAAATGATTTAAAATACTTTTTTTTTTTTATATTTTTGTTCTTAAAGTTGGATATATTTATAAATAGTTATGTTCTTTATTCGCAAATGTAAGTATCAAATAAAATAATGTTGCAAAATATCTACATAAAATATTGTAAGAAACAGATTTATTATAAAATATTGTATTGTTGATTTTTATATATCTCGTTAATTTGATTTGTTCA
Organism: Polyergus mexicanus; assembly: GCF_030449975.1. Lineage (NCBI taxonomy): Eukaryota > Metazoa > Arthropoda > Insecta > Hymenoptera > Formicidae > Polyergus > Polyergus mexicanus. The sequence goes on from NW_027223325.1 coordinate 11,547,984, forward strand.
AAAATGGTGTATATTATTATATAATTCGTTATACATTATACAATTAACATATTTTTTATAGAGCTACAGTTATAACAGATTTTCACAACATCATTAATTTACAAAGACGGTAAAGTTTCTCACATTGTCCACACTAATCATTCCATAAAAGGACAACTTAATTTATGATTTAGATAATCGCTTTTTAGAGATCAAACTTTTAGGACATTGTATATTAAGTTAGTTTTTCTTTTACTGGACCGCGTTCAAAAATATTCGTGTACACAAGCGTCGTTCTATCTTTGTTCAACTTTCAGTAAATAACAAAGATAAAACTACGCTCGGTGCACATGAGTGATGTTCTCGAACGCAATCTGGAATATATATATTGTACACGTTTCCATATTTATATAAAGTTTATAGCGCGATTCATTTCTAGAAAGTATCACTTATCACTTTGGAGGCCAAGTGATTTATAGCGGCAGGTTTAATCGGTTATGGATCCATGAGGTTTACCGCGGAAGCTCGGAGATTCAATTGATATTCCCCGAAGAGCATGGCCGCTAACCATCTGTATTGCTCATCCTTGGATGTTCCTGCCAAGATGTTACCGAAATACGGGCTATCTTTACATCTAGAAAGGTAATTAAATATCTGTCTCGTTCTATCACAAATACTGATTTAGGACAATGAACGTTTTAAAATATATATCTCCTATCAAGTTATAATGAATAATTAATTATCTATTGATATAAATTCTTACCTCGTAGGATTTTTGTTTTTTACGATGAATGTGACGGACCAGCTGTGACATAAGAAATATATTCCGGTAAGTATATTTTTCGAGTATTGCATTATAATCATATTAAAGTATGTAATTTTTCGTATTAGATTTTTTTACCCCATCTGTGGATTGCGTTTAGGTTCGTGTCCCAAGTACCAAACAATGTCCTCTATCTTCCATTCATAAAGTTTCACGGAGCACACCTTGTCTTTGTAACAGCAGAGTTTTGCCTGGCTGAATTCGAAGAGATAGTTCTTCAGGTTCTTTGTCTTGGTATCTGCGAACTTAAGTTCTCCGGAGATCGTCATAGGTGGCTTTACCTATATATATCACATACAGAAAAAAGATGAAGAAGCATGATTAATGTTAATTAAACCGTATCCTGTTTTCGCAGCGCATGTGAAACGCATCTTTCTTTCCGCTTTTGGAATCACGCAATTTAATCCGTATAAAAGAGCTTGTTTTATGCCTTAACTTACATAGAGCTATTATAAATTTAGATTGTGAGAATTGCAGGACAGTATTTGCAAACTTCATAAACTTCATTATGAATTATATGCGAATTTTTTATCCGTTTCTCTATATCGTACGCACCAGAGGCACGATATCCTTGTACAATCGGTCTTTTTTCAGGATTAGGACATTATCCTTCCTATCATCCGGATCCCAGTATCCCCATCTCGCAACCACCTCCAGGACACGTTCATTATGATGCAACGGCCGTTCCAGCGCGCCGGATAGTGTGTATTCTTCTAGACACAACTCATGAACCGGTGAATTGGTTTTTTCAGCGAGTTCCCGGCACACGTCAAACGCAATCTTTTGAGGCCCGATCTAATTAAATTGATTAATTAATTAGAAATACATAAAGGAAAGCTATATTATGTATAGCTCAATTTTGATTATTAGCAGGAATTCAGAAATCGTCGATAGATCCTTTTCGATTTATCCAACAAATTTTGCGAGAAATCGGAGAATGAGAAACTGTCGATTTATCGACAAGGAATAAGTTGGAGGATCAAAAAAATTGGAGGAATAAATAAGAAACAAGTGGAGAGTACCGATTAAACCGAGAAAAGATCCTTACAGTGACATTCACGCATTCCCTGTCTGGCGACAGGATGTATATCCAAATCTTCAGATCTCCCGAAGGTGCGCCTCGTAGTCCATTGTTGGACACGTGATGTTTTTCCAAGACCTCCAGCATTTTTGCTTCCTTGGCCAGATCAGCAGGCGACAGTTGATAGAGTTTCGGATACAACCTGATGAGATCGCCGACGACCTTGGTCTCCGCGCGGTTCCACTCTTCGGCACTGTTTTCACCGGCATGCATCAGGGTCGGGCCCCAAACAGCCGACAGGTTCTCGGCAGTCATCAAGTTCCTGGCGTTCTGTTGACTAAGACCATGAAGGTGCGCCAGGATCCGACGAAGCGTCGCCGATGTCACAGGATTGAGTGTGGACAGTAACTTCCGGTAAGTCGCAACCCTATTTTCCTCGCTGATCGAATCTGCACAAACAAGTGTGGATACTGCTTTAAAGCTAACAATTTATAACAATTTTAGATATTTATATAATTTTCAGAGTGACACACAGGGTGAATTTTTACATAAACTTTTAAAAATGTTTTCTCTAATGTTAATAGCATTTTTTCTTTTTTTTTTTAATAACACTGTCTATATCGATATTCCAGATATTTTCACAACAATAAATCTGTTCTGCACAAATCTCGTTTGTTACCTGCGGTGAGGCAGAGTCGATCGTGTATTTTGGCTGGGAACAATGGATCCGGTAAGTCCCGTAGAAATCTTCTAAGAACCGTGGCAACGTCGTGTTCCGTATACGAATTCCGTGTGATTTGCGTAGCCCATGCGTCTCGTCTGAAAGCCTCCAGCAGCTTTACTACGGCACTGCTCGATCCACTGCGACGATAAATGCCTTCCGACATCATGCCTGAGAGGAATAAAGAGGTCTTGTGTGAGACATATGTTCTATTGCATTACAATAATATAACGTCGTTCAGTAACATTCAGTAATGCAATCAGAATTCTCTGGAGAAACTCAATTATCGTGCAGGACGTTTCCCAAGTGTCATTAATCTTAATAATAGCGGTGACGCGAATTTAAATTTCATTGCGGTATACTATACAGGATATTTCGCAACTCTTGTTATCAAGAAGATAATTCTATATAAAAAAAAAAAAGAAATCGAAAACGTGGAATATATTTTCTCTTTTCTTATATGAAGCATTTTCGAAAAGATCGATCTTAGAAATTAGTAAATTATTGACCAACAAATGTGATGCATTCTTAAACAAATTCCACAAAGTTATTATTCTCGTTCGAGGTAATTATAAGTTGATGATTCATTAATCACCATGCGCATAGATAAAATTGACGCATTTGTCTAAGATGACAGGCACATTGTCTTGCGTGATCTGCTGCTGTTCTAAGGCAGGGCCGCAGTTGGTGGCTGCCTGATAAAGCGCATGTCGCCAAGCGGTTGCCTCGTGGGTCCCCGGTGTAGCGATGTGCAGGGCGCCGCTACCCCCGGCATCTACAACTACAACCGGAATAGCCCCGCATCCGGCAATCGGTCCTTCCTGTTCCCGCAACACTGTAATGTCATAAATCGATTAATATTTATGTTGGAATCGTAAACGTAAATCATTATTTTCCTTTGTTCATTTTGAGTACAGCAATATGAAGAAAAACTCAAATTATATCATTGCAGAATTTATCTCAAATCATACTTTATAATTATATTTTTTTCTATCTCATACATATATATATGATTTTTTTGTAATCTCTATATATATTTTATAATTTAATAATTTAATAATTTAATAATTTAAGCTTCCTTGATTTTTTTTGATAATAATGATTGTTGAGAACGATATACAATATAATATTAATAACATTTATCTAAATTAGGTCATACAATATGACTAAAAGATGATTCTGTACTTTTAATCAAGCAACTTGTATTACATTGAATCATTCATTGATAAAATGACAATCAAACTTGTTTATTATCGTAATTAGGGTATCGCATCTTTCGCGTCTCAATCGCGGTATTAATTGAGTCGCAATAATTTCAATGATTAAGATTGATGTCAAGGCAAGTCTCTGATATTAATTATAGACTGAATAAATACCGATAAGTAAATGCAACAAAAATACTCTGAGATTTAACAACATAACAACGTCAATTCGTTAAAGTAAAATTAATTTTTATCTTCTATATCTATATATATAATTATAAGATTATAGATTATCCATTTTTTGTATGTCGATCAATATTTATATTGGTAGTTTTTATATATATATATATATATATATATATATATATATATATATATATATATAAAGCTTTTTAGCCGTAACTTACCGATGCAACGTGCTTTCCGCAAGTCCACGTGTTCAAAATTTATGGCGAAAGCTGGTTCGAAGGATTTTGTGTAAATCAAGGTTCTTTGTTGCAGAAGAACCCAAGCCGGGAACCATGTACCTGTTACGCCTTCCTGAAAAGAATATAACAAAAACGTAATTGTCGCGAGATAAAAGAAGAGAAGAGAGAGACAGAATATATTTGAGATTTTTTATTTTTGTCAATGACAAAAAAAGAATGTTGGCCGATTGTCATCCAATGAATACGAAATATCCACAACGTTCGCGAAATTGTAGAAGAAGAATTTGCGTGTCAGCATATGGGTTTTCACTGCTTTCGCAAACGTGAACAGTTAGCAAGAAATGAAATAGGTAATCGAAATTTTATTACAAACTTTCTTTTTTGCGCTAAAATGACTATATCTTTAATTATTTTTTATTCGTTATTTATAATTACCGTTGTAAAAAGAACGTTGATATTAACAAAATTATATTACTGAATAACGGATGAAATAGAGGGAGAGAGAGAGAGAGAGAGAGAAAGAAAGGGTTTTGACGTACCTTAAGAGATGGTTGAGATAAGCTTGTAAAATTATTATAATAGATTAATATAAAACTACAGTATATATAATAAACATACACACATACAAATATGGAGATGATCAATTATAATATATAATAGAAATTTTCATATGTATGTTCTTCTTTATTTTTATCTAAATTTTTTTTCTTTTTTTAACATCTCTCGAATAAATAGAAACAAAAAGAGTAAGAGAAAAATCTTTAATAAAAATATTCTTTTTTGCTTTTCTCTGTAAAATTTATTTATTACTTTGATTAAAGATTAACATATAAATCCTTTACATTTTTGCAATTGTTAATTTTAATTATTAATTTTGGTATATATATCGATTTAGATTGAAATTGATTAAAATGAGTAATCAAAACGTTTCCGCATACTATTATCGAAATACAATATGATTCACTCTCGGTTTTATTTTGTGATCTGACTTGATTTTACCTCCGATTTTTCGAATTTTTATGGTTTTTATTCATCGTTTAATAATCGAGAGCTTTCAATATTCTTCAATTTCTGAAATCTTTTATACACGGTTTATCTTCTTTCATACATACCTTTAAGTAAGCCCAACCTGCTCTAGTGAGATCGGCGGTGTATCTTGTGGGGAAGACCGGCGTGGTGGCTTCGAGGATCCTCTGTGCCCAGATCCGTCTCTCAGCGATACCTTTGGCGTAGAAAACGTGCACGTTTGGTCTGCCCGCGCCGCTAATCGCTACGCAATGCACCGTCTCGCCATCCACGGTTCTGCACACATTTCAAAATTGCCTTCATCAAGTAATTGCGAGCGAAATAATGACGAACTAGCCATGATCGCGTGTACGATGAGTCAAAGAGAACGTAAAGATACGCAACGCTAACATAAAACTAAAAGAGATAATCTAGCGCCAAGTCACGCAGTTAACAGCTGAGACAGATGATGTATCAGTACGCAAGCCACTTAGTTGAGAATATCTTAGATTCTCGGATCTGAACCAATGGAATTCTTAATAGGTTTAATCAATATACTGATAGACGCGTCGCTATAGCGAAAACTGCGCATTTATAAAGATCATAGATTTTTATCGGGGTTAATTCGGGAATATTTTTCCGTGGCGTGTGTTATTGCGGCAGGAGTTGATAATTGCTTGGAAAAAGTTGAATGGAAAAGAGCTGTTGATAATTCTGCGTTTCAGGAGAGTCGCGCAAGGAATAATTTATCATTCGACGACGCGACCAAGATCAGATCGTTATGCTCGAGAAAAGCTCTTCTCTCATGAGATTCTTTTCTTCCCGTTTAACAAAGAGGACCTTGAGACCTCTCTCGTAGAGAGCGACGCCTGCGAGGGGAATGCGTGTCTGGCCGGTGTTTTAACACTTGGAGTCGGCTCGATATAAACGTATGCCGAGCGAGAATGAGTCACACATTATATTATTCGAATATAATAAGCTACCTGTGAATTGAGATTAACATCTAATATTCGTAATCGGGAGAAAGCGTGGGATATTTCGGTTATGCTGTAGAATAAACACATGCATTTTCGATGATAATCGGATAAAATAATTTCTGATGATAAGTCGGATTAAAAAAATTAATTCTCGTTCTGTCAAAGAGTGCGTAGAAAAATTATCATTATCGCCGAGCATATATTGTACACTATTGTATAGTGTACATATCGTGTTTATAAAATTAAAAAAAAAACCGCACTCACTTGACATCCTGAAGCAGATGAATACTGTGTACTGTATCCAGTTCCATGACCTCTTTTAGCGTAGACATGCTCTTGTCAGTATAGAATGATAATTTCCGATCGAGTAACACTGCCGCTCTCGGCACGAGATCCTTGGTTCTCTCGATGCCCATTCCCGGCCTCCGCAGAAAATGATGATATTTTTAATTAACACTCTGATTAATGTAGTCGCTCGATTTAAACTGATTGGTGTTATTCAATCATCAAAAAATTATATTAGTATTAATCGCAATTGATTATTAAAATCACATTAGAGAATCTTCTTCTTATAAATGTTTATTTAATATATTTTTCTTAATACTCTATAGAAAGTTTTTATCAATGATATCAATACAATTTTTCGCTAAATTTGAATGTTGCAAAATGTTTTAAATTAATTTTTCAAATTCTTGCAAGCGCAGTGAACGGTTTGATTTGTTTGCAGAAAATCTGGGACTAGAGAGAGAGAGAGGCTCGTTAAATATCTCTCGTACGTTTACGCTGCTCCTCACCTGTACACCATTCCTCTGTGTGTGACCGGATTGTGCGGAACATTGACCTTTGGCCTCTCCATTCGCAATGACCTCGAGCCGGACTCACCGATGTGCTCGCGAGTTCTGGATAACAATTTACTGCCGCTCTTCACAAAACTAATCACGTTTGGTCTGATGGCATGCACGGTGGATTCATGTCGCAGTTTTTTCAGTTTTTGTATCACACTCACTTTACGATTCTCTTCGGCGATCCTCGGCGTGCCCGACAAAGGACTAGTAATATTTTCCTCGACGTTACACACACTGGTAGGTGTCGTTGTCGTTGTCATTGTCGTCGTCGTCGTCGTCGTCATCGCAGCCGATGAAGAAATTGAAGAATTGTTTGTAGAAGAAATCCTTATGGAAGGTTTTCTGGGAGGAACTGCAGGTTGCTTTTTAGTCACCAAATGTGCCAGCTTCGGCAAGAGAGGCGGATTCTTACTCGACGCTTGAATCTTGTCGGGCTGTTCCATGCCTTCCGGTACGTCGTACTCGTTCTTCGGAAGAGAATCGAATCTCTTGGGTGGCTCCGGAGGTGTCGAACTGATGCCGGTGTGTGTCAAGTCCTCGTCCTCCTGCTCCTCTTCGGCGCTCTCGCGGAAATCGAGAGTGCTGTCGGCGCTACTAGACGAATCGTTGGTAGCCAACAAAGTCTCCAATAGCATCAGATCATTGTTTTCGTAATTGCTGTAGACGTTCTCATCTTCAGATGTTTTCGCGAACGGATCAAACTCGAAGAGCAAGGACTTGCTACTTTGCTGCCTAGTATCCGAAGAAATTACTGTTGGTTGTTGCTGACAATCGACTTTGGACGGTGACAGATTCTCGTAGAGAGAATTTTGAACGGAAGCTTGGCTCTCGTTAGACGCATAAGAAATTCGATCCAACGTCGATATTTCCCTCTCGATGGATTTTTCCAAGCTTTCCTCTTCTACGCTAGATATTCTATCCACCTCATCGACATTCTCGGCTTTAGTACTGGGCGTGCTGTCGTAGAAAGTCCAAGAGTCCGATCTCGACAGTTTCTTGGCAGAGATTTCAGATCGGTCAAGCGACAGACTTACATTGACGTCGGACAAGTTCAGGCTTTGGTCGGAATCGCTACCCTATTTAAAACGGAAGAATATAAGTGAAGGAGATTTTTTTTTTTATTTATCGATTAAACGGAACAAAACTGATTTTTGTAAGCATTTCTAGCTTGATAGTTGAATGTCTGAGTAGCAATATTGAAACGAGACAACAGAAATAATTTTAAAAAAAGAATCGTGAGAAGAGAGCAAGACCTAATTTACCTGATTTCGCGCGAAGCTGAGGAGACTGAACGACTCGGGAAAGTCCCGTTCGACCTTGTCGGACACTGTGGAGCTAAGAGTGTCGTATCGGCCGCTACTTCCCGATGTGACGGACTGCAACTCGTCGTAGATAGACTCGTCCGGAAGCGGAGGCGGCGGATAAACCGGCGGTGGTGGGCTGTGCCTGCCGGATAAATCTTCCTCGTTTTTCACACTCCTCAGATTGCCGCTCAGCGGACTGTAGAACGAGATGCTACTAAAGATGTCATCGGTCGGCATCGATACGCATCTGTCCTCCTCGACCGGATCCTTAAGCTTCTTCTGGACGCTATCTTGGCTGATTACATCGTCCTGATTCAGGGACGACAGTCGTCGTGTCAGGAGATTTTTCACCGATCTCTCCAACCGCATGCTGGCGTTTCGCGTGCTGGAGATGACGGCGCGTCCCTTCACCGTCATTTTCTCCGAAATTTCATCCTTCAGCTGACGCGAACTCGTGCCAAGATTGCGAAAGAACTCGTGATTGCTGCGGGTGCTCTCGCCGGTCGAGCCGCTGGTCGATCTCTGATCGTCGCTCTTCTCGGATTGACCGGACTCGCTAGTCGGGCTGCTGGAACGCGCCATCGGCGAAGTGATCGGCACCGGAATCCTCCGGGGCGCTGGTATCGGCCTACTCTCGGTCAGGATCGATCGAGGTTTTGGTATCGGTTTCACCTCCATCGTGGAGGCCGATTCTTCCATTAAGCTCCAATAATGTCGCTCCAGAAAGAGAGTTCTCGGTATTCTTCGATACTAACTCATTGATCCTGAGATATATGAGAGTTTCTCTAATCTTTAAGCGATTCGAACTGATATAAATTATAACTGATATAAGCTTATCGGATAAAGGGATGATATGAGCAATCAGAAAATGAAGCAAACTTTCTCCTTTTTTTATTTTATTACTCTAGTAGAACTCTAGTTCTCGTAAAAAAGAAAAGTGCTTTTCAAAATTCAAACGAGGGAACTGGGTCTCCCGAGTACCATTATTAACCGGATCTCTTGCCTATTGTTCCCTTCCAGGATTAATCAAATTGTTATTTCTCCACGCTGGACGCACGACGGAGCAAACAAGCGACGCAAACAGAAAGGAAATTATGAATTGTCCCAGAATGAGTCATTGTTCCGAAAGCCGATACCGACGCCCATAGTTTCCGGCTTCTATTCCAGCTGACCGGCGAGACAGTGTCGCGTCCATCGTTCTAATATTTACGTTTTAATTCCGCATCGGAATTATATCCAATATATTGTCGCGCCTATTTGGTCTATCACTTATATTTTCCACATTTTAAATGAAATCAGCCCGGACTATGTAGAATGTAGAGTGTTATGTAAAAATAGATACATTATGGATGCATCGCAAGTAGTGGTTTTGAATAAATTATGTCTAAAATACAGAGTTTTACATATCGCTTATGTTACGTATATTATTCGCTTCTCTTTATTTTCTAATATTTTTCTAATATTATGAATTTATTTTTTAGGAAAAAGGAAAGAGGAACGCAAAAAATGCAGTGTACATGTGACGCGCTTGTTCCAACGAAAACCGTGAATCATATTCAACCGACGCATCAGTAGATCGTTAACAGCTTCCTGAATTACTTGTCAGAACTGCGGTGTAAACGATAAGAATGGCACGTTATCATTTAATAGGTTGAAAGGTTCCGCGAGATAAGAAGGATTTTCAGCGGGGAGCGATGCTGAAGCAACGGATTGTTGATCGAGATAAAATGAACAGAAGAGCTTTAATAGCGACTTAATGATCTTCGAGATGTCGAGACGAAATATTAAGCGTGAATCAATAATTCTCTAAATTTTAATTTAACGACTGATGACGCGCTACATTAGATATTATAACGATTTGTGACACGGTTTAGGTAGATAACAGGTTATATAATCGAATATTTTTGTCATTTGAGTCAGACTATCTGAGATACATAGTTCGTTACGAAACACCTAGAAAGTATTGCAACCAATATAATTAACTGCACGTTGTGCGGGCTCTACAATGGATCTCGATAAGCGAATCGCGAATAATTTTTGCGCACACTAATTATTATATCAGAAACACTTAAATAAGTGTCTCTCGTATCTCGCGGACGAGAAAACGTTTCTCCAAATATCAATATCATTAAAACACCATTATAAGCTCGATACATATCGCACCTTATTATAAATTTGAATAATTTAAAGAAAGGAATTTTGTAAAGAAAAAATTTTTTTGAGCGATATGCTTTAATATTGATATCAAATCGGAGCACGAATCGCGCGAATAATTTCTCTCAAGAAAAATTTAAATTAATCAAATAATAATTATATTCAGTTATAATTATAATTCAGTCACTTGAGCCTTAATGAAAGGCCGTAGTCTCGTGAAAATTATTTGGAGAAATGTTTATCTTTTGCGAAAATCAAAATTTATCAATTTATAATATATCGCTAATCAATATTAATATTGCAACGCGAATTGATAAGAGATCTATCATCATAGATAAAATAAGTGGCAAATTTTCGTAGTAGTCTTTTTAAAATCGCTAGCGATACGATTTATATTCGTATTAATAGATTTCTTTTCGGAGTAACGCACACGACTTCTCTCCCGAGAATCACGTCAGCCGGAGGCTAGAAATCCCGCTGTTCTTCTCCGTTAGTGACGCAGGTCAGAAACTTACCTGGGTCGTTGTCGTCGTCACGGTACGACTGTCCTTTCCTGCGCGGCCCTTCCTCCTCGAATAATCGCTCCCGTTCCCCTCGCAATAAGTCCATATTAACTGAGATTATTGCATTTTATTTCGTTCTTTTTACTTCTGATCGAAAATCGCGGAGCTATGCGGGTCAACGTCTGTCTCTCGATCATTCATCCATGTTTCGTCCGCGATGTGGATTCATCGCACTTTTCACCGGCACGTGACTCATTATTATTCGCGCGCTTTCATCACGTATCCTATTATACACGTGTGTTGAATCCGACACTTCTTAAATTTACGCGTTTATGTACGTAAAACTCGCGCATTTGAATAATGAATAAAAGTTATATGATGAAATTGGCCGTATATGTTTTTTATAAAATCGTAAGAGAAGAATCGGACATCAAATCTTCTTCGGGAATAAAAATAACCGGCAGCTCTAGTGCCGATTATAGGGTCAATGTACGCTATTTAGATAGCGCTTCTTTTATTATCAAAATCAGAACGCAGACACACGAGTTTCCTACGATAGTAGAAATTGAACGAAGCGAGAGCCTAGTACCAGCTGGCCGGGAGCCGTTGATGAATTAAAGAGACTCGGCGCGCGTGACAGCGAGCGGAGAAAGATGCGCGCGCGCGTTCGTACGCACAATGCACACACACATACACACATATACGCACCACAAGCGTCAACAGGCGACCCTAGATTTTATGGTTTGCGCGAGCGCAGTTTTCTCCTTTCTCTTCTTCTAGAGGACATGTATAATTGTGGATATATTTTTCAGGATGTCTCATGCTCTCCGGAATGCGTCGACGGGTCTGCGTCTCCGTCCGAGCGCTACGATTTTTTTCTACGCGCACGAAACATCGCACCCACGGACTTACGTCGCGGCTACGTTTAAGAAGATAAAAACGACGTGCGGCGATAAGATATAAAGAGCGGCCGAGAGCGACGCGTCATCGTTCGACTCGACGGCGCAAGTCGTGCCTCTGAACTGACGCGACTCCGCTGAACGGAGTCCGTTCTCCGCTCTCGTCGCCCACACACGAGTATCCATCGCCATCGTTCCGCTGCTCCTCTCGGTGCGAGGATAGCAGAAGAGTGGGAAAGGGGGAGGTAACGGGGAGGCCAACGCCACCGGCTGCGGCATCAATTGCAGCGGCTGACGCTGCAACTGCATGTGGAATGTGTTATCCATTGAAAAAATAATCTCTATACAATATACAGAACGTGAAAGTTCATTAATTAGAAAGTAGAATTACTCGATTGATGGGATTGATTAATAATTAATTATATATATAAACACACACACAATCTTTCATTTAAACTAATTGTAAGATATGTATAGTCACGTTACAAATGGCGCAAAGTAATTTAGTTTCTTCCTGATGAAATTATATAGGTTTCTTTTTTAATCTTTTTTAGGATTTATGCAATTAAAATTTAACTCTGGCTGTGCATAATTCCAATCTATATCTCGAGATCAATTATTCCATCGAAATAAATGCAGTTCACGGATCTAAAACAGAATATTGCAAACCATTTCAACTGAAGATCAATTAGAAAAAGAAAAATAGCAACCGTACATATAGCAAAATCGTCGATTATTGATAAATAAATATATTCTCTAATTAAAATTATTATTTTAACTATTATATGCATATATAATAACCATAAATAACAAATAATTTGAATTCCAAGAATGAAAAAGCAAATCAACATAATATTTCTATTGAAATTCTTTAATATTGAAATATCAATTCAATAAAATGGTAGAAAATATGACGGGAAAAAAATATCACTCTATAAAAGATATTTTAATGAAACCTTTATTAAGATTTTTATCGTGCCAAAGACAAATAACGACTTTGGCTATACAAACAGGTAAACGTTTTCCCGCCGAGAGTCTTCCATGCAGGTGCAAGCTATATATAATATATCACTATAGGATCTTAAAGATTAATATTAAAAAGATACAATAAAATCGCACAAACAAATCTTCCGTGTTAAAAATATAGGAGAATATAAAGAGGAAATTGTATATGTGTTACAATTAAAATAATATTTCTACTTATAACGAAGATACACGAGATGTATCTATTTTCTAAATGACAGCTTATTTCGCGCCGCGATTGTATAGATATCACTGACATTTCTTTAATTACAATGTCTCATTTTAGTCGATTTCGTTAAATTAACTGCATCAGATAAAGCCGATAAAAAAATTTTTTTGAATTTAATTTTTCTCTCTCGATAAATTTTCATTTTTAGACGAAATGCCATCAGTTGCACCTGCACTGTCGAGTGACTTGCGCGGGTATTTCTACTATCTTAAATCACAATGGTGACGACAAGTTTAACTATTTATTCGTTAATTAGTTCCTTAAGATTGATCGTTATATAGAAGCAGGTACGCACGCACGCATGCACGCATGTATTAGTAGCCGTATACGTAAAGACGTGTGATTAAATGCATCCAACGATAGCCGATGATGTCTTGGCGAAGGTTCAATAACACGGAATGATTTTGCAACACAGATTTAAAAAAAGATATAGTAATTAGTAGAGCATAATCAATGATTTTTGAGAGGGCAATTGTAAGAAACGTATTTCCTATTTTTTTCGCGCTTTCGAGATTATCTTTGTTGGTATTAAAATTATTGAAAGGGGAAGAACAAGAATATATAATGAGAAGAAAATTAAATATATCAAGAAAAATATAATGACAAAGTGAAAAGAAAGAAAGACTAAAAGAGTGATGTGAATTGTTATACATACAAAAGTTATATAAATATAAATTGAATATACTTTTACATATATATATATAATGTTATCTGAAGAGATTGGAGGAGAATATTTACTGCAAAATTCAAACAATATTTTTGTGCAAAGGTCAAACGATTTCATTCGAAATTATCGACGTTCATCGGTTGAGAATCACACGAGGAAATTATATTTCCGCGAGCGACTCGCTTTTATTACAATTCTCTCTATCGTCATATAAGATTAATTTATATATCGCGATCGATTTGAATCGAAACGCGTAGACCCGTAAAGAGTACCTACTTTTCGGCGCGACACCGAAGGCTTAGGCCATAAAATCGTAAAAAAATATTCAAGCGCGCGAGTTCGCGATGCGAGTATACCGGATGTGCCGAGTACCTCCGATTTTTCTTGTCTTTTCTCCTTGCTTTTTTTTCCTTTTTTGAATTGCGGAGGCAAAGATTGGAACGCGCGTTTACTTTTGTCGTATACTTTGCGGAAAGGAGTGAGATCGCTCGCGGTTATCTCGAGTTAGGAGTCATCGTGAATGCGTGCGATGCGTACACTGGACGCGTGCTTTATATTTTTCGGTTTTTTTTTTCATAAAGAGGAACGATCGACGGAATATCTACTATTATGTCGGAACACAGAGAGATAATCTTTAAACAATGCGGTCAGCCTTCGACCGATAACGCAACTTCGCTTAAAGTCTTTTCGACGAAGAGAAATCGAACTTTATATATCTACATACGTACATATGGTATATTTTACATCGTCGCGATGGAAAAAGCAAATTACTTCGATGTAATTAATTTATTTTCAATTATTTCTCGCCTATTTTTATAATAAATGCATAACAATTATGTGCAACACAAAAGTACATTTTTAATTTGACATATTTTTGCTAGTTATTAATTGATGATTAAGAGAAATAAAGTTTTGACGAAGTTTATCGGGTAAAGGCTGACATAAACGGTTCAACCTCTTTTCCTTGCTTTTATTCAAATTAATAATAGGTTTCTAACACCTCGTACCAATGCATTTTGCAACAAATGCAAATAAAATAATATATATATATATATATTCCGTCTCTACAATAAAAATGTTTAATACATCACCGAGTATATTTATGAAAAAAGAATATATATAATAACATATTGTTAAATTATTAAATTCGCAAAATTTATATAATCTAAATAGTTTTCTTAATGCTATTATTATAGATTATTGTAATCTTAGCAAATGAAACAAAATATCAAGTTGAAAATTAATGTTACTATTGTAATAATAGAAATGATTTTAACCGATCACATGGATACGAGGCGTCTTGAATCTGAATTTATAATTCGAAGCCGTCGAACTACAACAATAGTCCTTCGAAATCTCTTATGACTGGAACATGTGATTTAAGAGCGCAAGATAAAGATAGAGATAGAGAGAAACAGTGACATAGAAAGTGTAAGAGATTAGTCCAAGGAAAAAATTTTTAGGCACACTCACACACATACACGTACATTTATATAATTATATATTTGTGTGTATATATATTATGCGTAGAGCGCAAGAGTCTTTATTCTTTGGCAAGCAAAACGCGGCTTCGCACTTCTCTTTTTATTCGAATTTCTGCCAGGGTCAGCAAGGGTGATGACTCGATTTTAATTTCAATCCGTTGCGGTTGAGTGTCAAGTTTGCGGTGGCAAAAAATTAGAAATATTAATTAGGGATAAGAATTCCGAAATATTAATCAATATGAATAATACGTGAAAAATAAAGAATCTAATATAAATATCTCTGAGATATTTTGCTGTCTTTTAAATAATTTTTAATATTATTATCTTAATTTATCACTACACAAAATTATTTACGCTCTTAATTATAATTGAGACTCAAAAATAAAACTTAACATTTGAGAAAAGATGATGTTAAAAGAAACGTAAATAATTGATTCGCAAGAATTTCATCCATTTTCATTCGATTTTGATCGGATTTTGACAATGTCGATTTTCTGATCGCTTTGTACTCGTTCAATCGATCAATATTTTGCGCAGGAAAGTTCTCGGATTGCGAACATTCAAATCACTCGTGCTTATTTAACGCCAGCTTCGTTCGTGTAGACGGACTCTTAAATTGCTCATTTCTCTTTGTTCTTCGTACGTTTTTTTTTTCGCGCGGTGTCAATTAATTGTAATGTAATCGTTACGTCATAATTTAATAGCAAATATATTATCACATTTAGATTGTATTAATTTTTAAGACAACCGGCCGGACGTTTTACGACGAATTTTTCATCGCCTCGCAACTTTCGCGTCGAATGAGAAAGCTTATTAATGCCTAATCATTCTTCACGTATATATCTAATTTTTTCTATAATACAAAATAAAGAAAAGAATACGATAACTACAATCGTTTGTGAATAAAAGAAAGAAAAACGATGTAAACAATTGATAAAATTTTTTCTACTTAAGAAAACATATATACATTTGAGAGAATCTCTTTAGATATAGAATAGAGAGAATACTTTTTTCTCTTAAGTATCTCAGTTTTATAAATATCTTCTGTTAAATATGGAGTGCAATTGCACTTGTCATTTTACATGAGGATAATCTTGAAATTTCCACAACATTCTCTCACAATGTTTTACTTTCAAGTGCCACCAATTCTGCATCATTGTCGCTTAAAGGTTAATATGCCTGTATTGAAACATTTAACCCTCTTCATTCTTTATTCTCTCTCGTTACCGTCGATAAGATCTCGCGATGACGTAAATAACTGACGTAGATCGACGTTTCGTAGATTCCAGCTTATTAAGCGTCTCGATTTGCGTTTACTCGAGCGCGATAAACGACGACGACGTTCGTCGTATAAACACGTCCGTCCGAATTATTAGATTTAAATCTAAGAAACATTAATATAGAATATATTATCGTGTAGTTTATATATAAGGTATACGTTAAGACACTTACTGCTACAGCAAAAATTCAACAGTTAAAAGATTGTAACAACTAGTTCACGCTTGCGACGGACACGAAAGCGAAATCCTTGTTCAGTTGGGCTTTCTCTCTGCCCTCACTGCGGCAAAATAAAAAAATTAATATCTTAAAATCAAAAATTATTTCAGTAAGAGCATTCGAACGTTTCGTTGCAAGTTAAAAATTTTGAGCTCTTTATTCAGAGTAAAACTGTTATTTTTTAAATAAATTTTCATTTAGCTTCTTTACAAAAAAAAAAAAAAAATTTCTGTTCTGTGTCATGATCAATATTTTCTATTTATAAGATTCGCGAAGCTCTTAGATGTTAATTCTGTTAATTCTAAGATATCAGTTTTTTTTTATTTTTTTTTTATTTTAGTGATGGAAGGAGAGAGGCCAATTGGATAAGGCTGGAAGCAGACGATCAGGCCCAAGTCCCTCGACATTCGCAGACTGTCGCGAAACTTACGATTATCATCGAATTTTCGGCACCTTCGAGGAAGAGAAAGATTGAAGAAACGAGATGTAGCAAAACTTGCTTAAAAAATTAAAAAAAAACTAAAATAGAGTTTCGAAATTATATTTTTACGTAGTGAAAATCATATTTCTTTTTTTTTTTTTTTATATTTGTTATACCATATATTCTCTGATAAAAATGCTTAGTTCTTAAAGACACTTTCTTCTCCCTTTCTTAATAGATGAATTAAACGAAGGTCAAAAATTCGATATAGATTGCGACAAGTCGTGTTCCTCGATTTTCCGAAAACGACGAAAGACTTATTGGTCGTGCGTTTCGCATCCGAAGCAGCTTCCCACACATCGCGTATCTCTCTTTTTTTCGTAAAACATCGTTCGTCCCCTTGTAATCGGGGTTACTTTGGCACGCATTTATTTTCTTTCTCTTCGTAACGGTCGGCACACGGTGTCGACCGTTGCTTATCAGTTATGAGCTCGTAATATAATAATGCGAATAAATCTCTCGGTCGGCAACCTGAGACTGATTCGCGCGGACGATACGATAAAATGAGGTGTCCTTGTTATTGTTACTTCCTCGGGGAAAACTACGTTTTCGCGAACTGTACGAGAGACGCCGGGAAAAAAGGCATGTCCGCGCCGGTTTCAGAGCCATTTCTTCAAAATTTTTTGTCTCTCCTTCCTCATCTCATTACGTATAGATTTTCTCGCTTGTTTGACAACGAATGAAACTCTCGATTTTTAGTTGAAATGAAAGATAAGTAAAGTGATGGAAGTAAATGCTAATGGCGGACGGAGCCAGTCGCGCTATAATCGCGGACGTATAAATTAACGAGTAAATCTCTTTCGTTATGGTAGGTTTATGTAAACCACATCGCGATACTATTACTCGTCATACAAATATCTCGAATATGAAAATTGCATTGGATGCATATCTTGAAAATGACGTGTAGATATGCGCGGAAGATAAATGCAGAAAGTAAGTTGTCCTCTGGTGCGCTTTATGTAAAATTATCCATGTAAAAAGTCGCGTTAAAGAGGATCATAGTGGACTGATAAACACGCGTGTTTTACGAATATAAAATATATCATTCCGATACACGATATATATCACAAAAGCAAAAAAGTGTATATAGCGGTATATAACTCACGATTCTCTTGGCACGGATGCGAATGAACTATGCGCACACCCGGTACATATCAAACCTTTCGCTTTCGGGTGCGAATGAATCTACATCCTTATTATAATCTGTGCAATAATGTTTTTTACCAACTTCCACGCATAATTTCGGCTACTATAGTGTAATCATCTGTATATATATATGTATATATACCTAAAAGATAAAATAGATAATTTAATATTTAATTTGTATATGTAATTATATGTAATATAATATTAATTAAAATCTAAATCACACATTCGCTCGTAATTGTGGCTTCCAATTACTTGCTACTTGGCACGGAATGAGTCATGTTACTCGCAATATTTCTAGCGAAGATAATACAGACTATAACGGTAATAAGAGTTTCGTAAATTAAATGAGTCATGAAAAAAATGTAGCAACGAGATAATGATAAACTTTGAAAAACAGTTTGCTCATTATTCGACGGAATTCGAACGCATTATGCGTTTGAAAAAAAAAAAACAGTTGATATATAAATGTGAAAATGTACTGGAATGAAATTTATTTTTTATGCCGTGCAGCTTCGACTTCGCATTCTTCGTATACCTCGTAATAGTTTAGCGTAATGACAAGAATATCATTCTCGACGACACGTCGGATCATCGTGTCATGGTGCACGAAGCATTTCGCGCCACGCACCGTTAAAAATCGTTTATCGACTACAACGTATATTTGTATGGTACATTAAAAATTGACACATATCTTCGTTATAATAAGTTTTGTCCGTTTTCTCTTCCTTGCGCGAGCAAGCAATCGTCAAGGACGATCGTAGATTCTAAAGAGAGAAACGCACTTGTACCGATAGCGAGCGAACGCACATCCGACGTTTGGATTTTGCAAAAAGTGACAATTACGTGTACAGCTTTTTTTTTATAAATTACTATATGAGGACAGATGGGCTCTTCAACATGGTTTTTTAAGTGTATGAATCTCTGAATTTATAGATCTATCTCTGAATTAAATATCCATAAATAGATTTAGTAAAGACGATTTTTATGTCACCATTATTTGCAAAATGAAACGCGGGCTTTTTTTCGCGCGATCTGTCATTATAATACTTCGTAATTATATTAGCGTATCGTTATAGCCTTTTTTTAAATTCGTAATAGTACTAATAAAAACGATAACGGCAACCCAAACAACGATAACAACGTGTTCGTATTAACAAGTACTTAACGACCACTTGTAGCATGGCGATTTGTGCAGCGAGAGCGAACTATAATCTAGATACGTAACGTTAAAACGAATTTTCATAAAATAGCACCTTTCCATCCCGGCCGGGGTCCTCGCGACATGCCGCGTGTCGTGACTCGATGCTTTTATTGATCTCATTAACCGTTGGCCTGATTCAATCGAGTCTCGTACGTCCGTCCCGATGTGAACTCGAATATTACAAGCTACCGTTCGAATTTGTCAATCGTCGTATTTGTTTCTACATATATACATAGAAAAACTTTTTTCAACAAATAAAATTTTTAAATTAAAGTTATATACAATAGACTATAAAGAATCGAGACTAAAATAGACTTTAATAAAATAAAATTAGAGGGTTTTCAGAATTAAAATTATAATTATAATAAGCTATAATCTGAGAATTAAAATTAGTATTGAAATCGGAATTGAGTTCATAGCTGACGCAAAATGGTTAATGAGAAGCAATAAAACGTCACGACATTTAACAAACGAGAATCCTCGGAACAGTACAGAGTTGCAGTCTTGAACTTCGCTGAATTGCAATTTCTTCTGCCTCTTTTTTTTATTTTTTTAGTCACGGCGGTCAGTGTGGAAAAACGTAAAAGACGATCAACGTGACGTTCCGCCGTGAATTCGTTTCTACTTTCAGTCTTTCTCCGTGTGATCCAGTCTACGATTCTAGCACCATCATGCAGCTTTCCCTGTTCGTCATAATCGATCGAACGGGTGGATAGCCGATCGTTATACTTTGTCGGCTACGCGATATAACACCTGGACGTTTACGTAGTTAATACAAGATCTCGTTAGAATTCAAAGATTACATTAAATTATCAATGTTCGCATGCAATAATCTATACGTTTCCTAGCGCCTAAGAGGGGAAAGCTTGCCGACGCTGATTTGAAGAACAGTCGCTTTCCGTCAAATCTTTTGCACTTGATCGACAACATTTCTCAGTTTGCTATTCCTCAAGTTACCTTAGCTGTTTACTCTTTTTACTTTACCTCTCTAGACTTAATTTTCGCCCAGTTGCGATTCTTTTTTGACTGTCCATCGAATTCAGCACTTGTGAACAAGCTTTCCCTGTGAATTCTAATATCTAGATCGCAGTATTGACAAAATGAGGACGTATAAAGAGCCCGTACGTCGTAGTTCCCTTCCTCCGCGAATCTCCCGACCGAGCTGTTGTTCTCCTCATTTCCCGGGGGCATCTTCGCTAGTTAGTCGCGTCCGGATTCGAGGACGGCGAGGACGCTGGACTCTGCGCCGGATCGACGCTCTCGGCGTCTCTCGAAGAGGCCAGCAGCGAAGGGGTTATCAACATGCCGCGTGGACTGAAGGTGTCGCAGTAGAGATTCTCTTTCTTGTGTACTCGTCGTACGTGGCTGCGCAGATTGTCGCGACGCGCACTCCGGTAAGCGCAGTGCGGGCACAAATGCGGCTTCTCGCCCGTGTGCATGCGCCGATGCTGTATCAGCTGTAAGAGCGAGAGCAAAGAGGAGTGGGATATTTAATGTATCATCAAAAATAATTAATGTACCTTTAACCTTTGCTCTCTCAATCTTTAACATTTTAATTTTTTATTTTAACTTTTGTCGACCACGTATGATAGATACATCTAATTAAAATTAACTGTCTGTAGTGAAAGCGAGTAATATTTTTAAGTGAATATATAGTGTCGATCAAAATTTCTCGTTCATTAATCGATTCAAACAATATTATTAGATACTAATTTTGGTGTGACACATTTCAGAATGGAACGTATCTTACGCTTCATTTTACATACTTTTTTCAATTGCACCGTGCGAAAGATGCAGATGTCACAGCAAAAGTACCGGTCATCGCGATGCCTTCGCATATGCCTGCTAAGATCGACCTCGGAGGATCGGTCGGCGCCGCAGACGGCACAGCTCACTCTTGTCTCCGGCGCGGTGCCCTTTGCATGCGCCCGCAGGTGTCTCTGGAACGCCTTCTCGATCGTGCACGCGTACGAGCACAGCGAGCATCGATACTCCTCTCTCTCGTATCTAAATGCATTGTGAAACGAAAGATGATATAAAACGGTATTACATGAACGCATTTCTCTCTTTTCTATTCCATTTATTCCATTGTAAATTTTATTTCGCAATATCAAATTAAAAAATTCCAGAAGGGATATAGAATATGTAAAATTGTTCGAGTACCTATACCTGACGCGTTGCAAGGCCAGCGAGCGCTTTTTTCCCGTGGGAGTCATCCCCTGGGCCACATGCGCCGCCACGTGAGTCTCCATCTCACATCTGCTGGTCGTCGTGAAGTCGCAGCCCGTGGACGGACACCTCTTGGTCTCGCCGGTCTCCGTGCCGGACAGTGCTGGATGGCAATCGGCTATGTGTTTTCTCAAGGCTGGCCTCGTCGGCGCCATTACGTCGCACGAGCCACACGAGTAACCGCGGTGAACGCTACTCACATTTGGGCTGCTGCCTCTTGATCTTGATTAAATCATATATCATTACTGATAATCGTTGTATTACAACGTATGAATCTAAATAAATTAACGAATTCTATATACTTTTCAGTGTAGGAGGAGTGCTCGCTCTCGGAATCGCTGTCGGAGGGAATATTGAAAACTTCCGTTGCCTCGAGTGCCGCGGTAGCGGCTGTCAGCCTGCCCAGCATCGCCGTGTAAGCACCCAGCACCCAACCATTGAGAACTGGGGTTATCGTTCCTTCCTATAAGCAAAAAATTAATAATGAAAAAGGTATTTATAATATATTCCACAAATATGTCAACAATTTGCGTATAGATTTATATTATATTGAAAGAAGCTAAAAAATATATATGCCGAAAAATATATGATTAAATCCGCGACATGTATTTGAAAAGATAGTTTCACATAATCCCCGACCTTGTCGAGAGCCAAACACGACATCGGATCAGGAAGTTTCGCAATTGACAGATTGTTGTTGGCTGATTGGTGCGAACTGTTGGTGCTACCGGTGTCGCTCTCGTCACCGGCATCTTCGTTGTCATTGTTTTCGGTTGGCACGCAAGTCTGAAATCGACAAATGTGAAGAATATAATACTAGTATTGTGTGTTTATATGACTTAGTCATAAATTATGTACTATTTATGAAAATTAATTCATTGCTTGATGAGAGATTAATTTAAAAATAATTAGTTTCAAGTACTGTGAGATTACGATATTCATTACAACATTTATTTAAAATAGTTACAACAAACCATAAAAAATGAAAGTAATGTGTAATAATAAAAGAAACTTACCTGATTTTCGTTCTGATCGGTTTTTTCGATGTTGTCTTCGTTGTCGTCGCGTTGGTGAGAATCCTCGTCTTCGGCGTTCGTACTCTTCTCACCGTCCTCGGCATCCTCTGCATTGGTGGAGGCGACCGATGCCGGTTTCGTGACCAGCTCCATAGGGACGTAGGGCGGCCCCGCCGCCGTCAGCGGTAGCGGTAGCATATCGGGCCGATGAAGGGCGCTTAAAGCAAAGGCGGCCCTCGGCAGAATCTGCGTGGCACCGGGAGGCAGAATCGGATGCCTTCGGGCGAGACGCGGGTCACCCCAAAGTTCACCCGCGACGTGAAGACTCCAGATCCCATATTCCATCTAAAATTTAAATTTGGCCCTCGATAGACTCGATTCGATGTGTAAAATAGGTGATCCGGAACTGTTTTTCGTAGTTAGTGAAAGAGAGAGTATTTGCGTATCTTATTTTGGGGGAAAATATAATTTTTCACACGAAAAAAAATTTCTTCCATAAAATGCTTTGTTCAATAATAAATAAAATAATTTATTCCGCTGAAAATACTATATAACAATACTTTTCTTTCTTATACAATTATTTAAAACAATGAAATTATGCAAATATATTTATAATTTGTAATTACTTCTATTTCGATAAAATTATGCCCCGATTCGGGGATTTACAATAAAAATGATACAAGTTTGATACAAGTTTATAAAAAGTATACAAATACATAATCTTATTTTTAAAATAAACCTGTGATGAATTTTATCTTACAAAATTAGTTTTGTATCTGATATATTTATAAAGTATTTGTTAGATATATTGATACGCATGTTATTAACAATGATTATGCGTGCTGGATTTGAAAATAGAATTAGAGAGATATATTGAATCGTGTTTGGAAACGGTGCTCATTATGTCTGTATGGACCGTACGGTGTAAAAAGAGTAAGGGTAGGAAGAGGGACGAGAAGAGATTAGTAGTGGTCCTCGAATCAATACTTACGTACAATATTCAAGCCAACCGAGTATTTGTTATAATTGTTATTTTTATATATAATGCTATATTCATTAAGTTGTGCATATCTAATTAAGCCATTAATCAGTGTTTAGATATCTTCGAGGCTTGATTCTATTTGTGCGTGTGATTAATGGTTAAATATTAGTTACTATCTTGTTAAATATTTTTCAAAAAAAAAATAAAATAAAATAAAATAAAATAAAAATATTTACTATTTTTCCATCGTTATTTTTCTTTCAAATATTCTTGAAGTTGCTCGTTACATCAAGTATTCCAGAAACATCTAGAGAAGAGTCGAGCAATATATGCGGCAGCGCATAAGTAATCTGATTCCGGAGTTGCGCGAGATGAAACATCTTAAAGCGTGCTTGCGGTAGAAATGCAGAGAAAGATATTATACAATGAAAAAATATCTCTTTCTAAATGGAATTTCTATTTCTGTCTTTTAGCTTCTCTCCGTTTTCGACTCGTCCGCATGCGAGAGTCGGAACGTTCCGTGTCATTAAAATCAGCTTCCTCTCAACTCTAAAGTATTTTATTTTACTGCACTCGTCTCATCGATTACAGAATATTATTACATCCATTATATTACTCTTGCCAAATGATTTTTATACGAATATTCGAGATGTTGCAATTTACATTCTCTCAAACGTAACGATATCTCGCGATTTCAGAACGCTATCCTTCTCTGTGGATCATTTTACAATCATCATAAGACTTATCAGTCGAACCAAAAAAAGTCCGAGATTTTATACAGAAGAATTAAATATATATATTTAGCGCAGGATGCATTTCATAACTCTTTCACCTAACTATAATTCTATATAATCCATATAATATCAATTATAAGATTAAATAGAAGGTGATATTTAATTGAGATATTTCGAAATGTTGTAAGAAAATATTCACAGCTATTTTATTCCGATTTCGATGGGAAATTAAACCACCAGTAGTTATCCATGTATACTTGGTACAAATTTAGGAAAGAAATCATCCCTCAAAGTTAACTCGGGATATTTGATTTGAAGAAAAAATGTCTCTCAATACTTTATTTTCTTTATATATATTTCGTTTTATATAAAATATATTTATATTAATTTATTATTAACTTATATATATATATATATATATATATATATATATTTTCTAAATTATCAAATGAATGAGAAACATTTGATTCCTCGGAAATATTGAAATCCTATCGAGTTGTGGCTTCGATTTAATATGTTTAGTTAAGTAAAAATCTCGATTTATTAAAATTATTCTAAATAATTTGAGGAAAGGATGTAGGAGATCTCTTTCCTCACGTGAAGCTCAAAGGAGTCGCTATCATTTTCAGATTCACGAAGATCGAATAATCGAGAGAGAGAGAGAGAGAGAAATTATTAACAAGAGACGATTACTCGAAAATCGTAAGAAATCGGGGGTCCCTTGGGGGCGCCCCTGTAGTGGCCTACCGCAACAATTCGGGCCGATCGTCATTACGCTGGAATCATCCCCCGCCAGTGCCCCCTCTTGTTGCCCCAAGGCCGGGCCGATCTCCACCTTACCGATCGACCGGAAGTTCACGCGCGTCGCGGCTTAGCGCCGCCTCCCCCGCCACACTCATGACGACGTCGACGACGACGACGACGATGAGGATAACGATGTGGTAGAAGAAGACGACGACGACGACGACGATAATGCGATAAAGGACGTGAGGTCGCCGCTATTCGCGAATACCGGAGTCAAGGAGAAACGAGTACCGGCTCCGGATACGTGCCGCCGTAGAACGAACGAACTCGCGAGATTCCTGACCATTGGACCGACCCTCGTGCATGCATACTTTAGCATAACGTTCTCTATACAATATCCAGAAAGAGGGAAAGAGACACGGGGGTGCCGAGGGGGATAGGAGGAGGAGGAGGAGGAGGAGGAGGCGCGCCGAGGGTAGGATTTTCTCTCCTCCTCACCCTCGTCGGTTTCAC
Source organism: Polyergus mexicanus (assembly GCF_030449975.1). Classification (NCBI taxonomy): domain Eukaryota; kingdom Metazoa; phylum Arthropoda; class Insecta; order Hymenoptera; family Formicidae; genus Polyergus; species Polyergus mexicanus. The sequence continues at coordinate 11,573,794 of NW_027223325.1, forward strand.
CCTTTCTCTCTTCGTCGCACGCATATACCCTCTGCCTCGCGTCGCACCGGGGGGGCCCCGGCAGTAGTCCTACCCCTCGCGCTGACCCCATCCCCCTTCTCCCCGCCGCCCCATTCGCTGCCGCGAATCGATTTGTTATTGTTTTTGTGTCTGCGGTCGTCGCGGCGGATGGAGTGAGCGGGGTTATATCAGGGGAGGCGAGCGGGAGGACGGTGAGTGGGGTGGGATTGACGATGGTGGTGCTGCTGCTGGCTGCTGGTGCGGCTGATGCTGGTGATGCTGGTGATATGGTAGTAGTAATGGTGATGGTGGTGGTGGTTTCGAAGGCTCGGCTTCGGTTTTCGGGCCGGCAGAGAGGCGACCAGGGTGAATAAGCTGGCTGCTGGAGGACGGCGGAGGGCGGGAGTCGCGAAGGATCGTGAAAGAAAGGAGACAAGGGGGAGGGGGACAGAGAAAAGAGATAGATACACGATCCCGATCAGTGGCGTAGTCGGCGTAGACTCCGCGAAAGACTCCGAAAAATATCTCAGTTTTTCCCTTTTCCCGACACGTGCATATAGACATGCGCTTCTTGAAACCTTACCGCTTCTAATCCCCTCCCTTACAGACATCTATGTAAAATTTTTGCCTTTTAATGGGGTTGAGTGACGAGAATTGATATTCGTCGAGAGCGCGATATAATCTCATCCATAATGGATAATAATGGAGTTTGTTCGCGGAAAAAGGATTCATCACGCCATTGGCATCGCTGCTGAAAAGAGCGAGAGAAAACGAGAGAATTGAGGATGGAAGCTAGCACAATGACGAAGAGGAAACGAACGCGACTAGGGTGCGGAGGAGGGGAGAAAATCCCGAGGGCACGGGCAAGGAAGAAGGGAGGAGGGGGGAGGGCAATCGCATGGGTTAAGCCGAGAGGGGATGTTACGCGAAGACGAATGCGGGAGGGAAAGGGTAGCGCGGATCGGATTGCGTCCTCGGGTTGCATTGAGGGTAGTCAAGAGAGAGAGAGAGAGAGAGAGAGAGAGAGATAGTCGAACAGAGGAAGAGAAAGAGAACGAAGGATATAGAAGCAGGATAAAGGGAGGAGGGAGAGGCAAAAGAGGAAGAAAGAGAGAGACAAGAAAAGCCTGAGCAAGGGGGAAGGGAGGGACACGTCGGCATCGGCTTGACAGGTGACAACCGATCGGGCCACTGACGTCACAGATCACTCGGCCGAGCACGCGCACGCACAGGCTACGCGACTCGCGACGTGCATGAGGTCGGACCGTGTATCACACTCGCGTACAACCACCGTGCACATCCCATCGACGCACACGTCATCGTCACACGGCACGTCGCGCCGCGCGAAAGAAAAAAAAATGAAAAAAAAAAGAGAGAGGAAAAGAGATTTCGCGCTGGTGGACCGTGAATGCAAGGCCGAGGATGCAGACGCAAGCAAACGGCGAGAGAAGGAAAAAAGCGGAAATCGAGCGTAACGTTATTAGAGAGGGAGGAGGTGGAGAAAATGACGAGTGCGAGAGATGGATCCGCGAGAATTTTTCGCGCCGCTATATATATATAAATTCCGGCTCTGCAAATAATATACTTGGGATGTATAGCGTGGTATTTACCGGGTTTTAACACCGGCCGATGGCCCCCGCGCGCGGCGCCTCTCTATCTGGTTACCATTACACTCGGATGTATGAAATGCGCCACGGGCATACAACCATCCCCCCACAATAGCCCTATTTATGATTGGGCAAAATTGCTTTCCATGCGCAGAATAAAATCTCGCGCGCGGGTCCGGGAAAAATCCGCGGGGCGCCGCGGACGTCCCGTCGCGATGCGCCGTCGCTTTTCCCGAACGGCGCGTCCCGTTTCTCCCCCGGACTGACCACGATCGGGAAAACGGGGCTCGAGTCTCTCTCGATCCTGCACGATGACCCCATCTTCGTACACGCATGGCGTAGGCGAGCCGTTTTCCGTCCAATTTTTCACGCGATTCCGCGCGACCGAGATTTGCGAGAAATTAAATATCGTCTATCGCGCTCGCGCGCCCAGGCGGCGCTGCGGTCGCCGCCGACTCGGCCAATCGCCGCTCGATCTATCTACGTAGTTCTGAAAAACGCCGTCTTAAACGACAGCGCGATGCAACATCAATATATTGTCGCTAAAATATTGTTAATATACACGGAATTCCGAAGCTTCGGTCGATTTATTTGTGCGTTTCCGCCTGTATTTTCTCGCGTTCGAGTTTAATTTAGCTCATGAAATTTTATTATAAATATTGTCAAGTGGATTTTGCACACATTCTTTTGCGTGCATGTTAATTACAGAGACTCTCACTTTACGTGCGAGATTGATTTTTATTTTAAATGACAATTAAGGGAGAAAATATGTACTCTGAAATGATAGTTGACAATAGTTTTATGTAATGCACTTGATCATGCGCCGTATTGCATTGCTAAATTAAATGACAAATTAGATAATGTGCAATATATTTTTCGATGCAATTTTTTAAATTATATACTTATTATATCGTTGATACAATTATGTGTCTATTATGCAATCTGATCTCTCGTTTTTATTCCATAAAAATATATTTTAGGATACATCAGAATTAATGAACATTTTTATTTTCGAAGTCTGTTGCAATTAGAAGAAACAAGAGAAAATCTTTTTCGGATACCTTAATTTGGAGTGATATTTTCAACGCCATAGTATGCGCTTTCATATCCTCATTAATTCACTCGCCATATTGCAATTTTGACAGAACACGGAATTATCGACGGAATATATATCGTTTGTAATCGCACTCGTACTTACATTTGTGAATTTCATGCGCGCGCGCCTAGAACATATCCGCGTTCCGATTATCACTACAAACGCATCGAATCTGTCCAATCGGAGCAAAGATATTTTGCTCCTCTCACGCTGATTGGCCAATCGTACGAATTAAAGTATTCGAAAACGTCAAGCGGAGCGCAGTTCTACGACAATTGTGTACAAATTTATACCGAAGGAACATTCGATTTGGGAACCAAATGGTCGCGGTCAAGTTGGCAATCGTGCGCGTGCGCGTCCGCGCCGATCCAACGCGCATCATGGCGGCGCATCTAGCGGAGTCAGACGGAGCCAGTTGGTAACAGATCTTCGAGCGGGTCGGACGTGTGCGAATCGACGGTCCCGTTCTGTCCCCGTGTTCGGTCGAGCGTTTCTCGTTCCGATCGCGTCTCGGACGCGTTAGCGTCCCATCGGTGCGAGTTTCGTATCTGCCGACGAGTAACGGCGAGTGCCATCGTCGTTGTCATCATCCGTGCGACGTCGCGCCGACGACGATCAGCTGCCATGGGGCTCGTCGACGGGATTATTTGACCCACGGGAACGACTCCAGGCTCGTCGGTGGGATCGTGAGTTGTCTCGCGTAAGCGCTGCGAATCGGTAAGTGCAAACGATCCCACTTTCCATCGTCGTCGCGTGAGACCCCCCCATCTGTTCGCTCTCGTCATTTTGACAGCGTTTGTTATTCCTCCCTTTTATTCCGCGGCGCGAGCAAGGACGTTTCCCGTGAGGAGAAAGCGTTTCCCCGCGATCGAGAATTATCGTCGTGGTTAACGTGCGGTGACATACTCGATCGTGCAAAACGTATGTCAATGCGCTTCGAGATTCGTCGAATACGCGAATTGACGCAAAAACCTGCGAGTGTCTTGATCAAGGTTGAGAAACGCGCGACATAATCGGTATCGTTCGCGATATCGTTACGTCAACACGTTTATTCTCTTACATTATTTTGCAATAAGCTTCGCTGTGCATCATCTTGCATCATCCAAGCCAGCAACTATATCAGGACGTCTATTCTTTCAAAGAAAGAAACTATTAATACTGTCTTGTACCTTTTCATTTAAAATCTTGTGTTGTCTTCTTTTCTTGGATCTGGTTTCTTTAAGATGATTTTATATATAGCTAGCTATTCCCCGAAAAAGATCTTTGGGCCCTACATAAATTCTATCCCTTGCGAGGGTACATTACCATGTTGTGGCGAGACCATTATAAATGCGTCGGTAAACGGATCTATTTCGCAAATATAAATGAGTTTCGTCACGTTTTCTTAGCCCTTTTGCGATACTAATAGCGCGGCGTCGTGTTCCAGCTGTTCGTGACAGCTCGGAAGGGGGCACCTTTGTCCGCTCGTCGCTCGCCAAGCCTGGCGCGGCCGATTGTTATTTATCCCCTCAGCGATGCCCTTCTTCGGCTCTGGTCTCGCAACTGGATTTCGCTCGTAAGAGAGAACGAGAGAGAGAGAGAGAGAGAGAGAGAACATGTGTATTTTAAACACTTTCCACCCTTTCGATACTACTTTTTTAGCGCAAGAAGAATATAAAGTACTTGTATATTGATGAGAGAGTTTGTAATACACTTGAATGGTTCTTTTTTACATTACGTTGACTTGAGTTCAACGGTTTTCCAAAACGTCTAGAACATCTATCTCAATCTATAGTTAAACTAATCTTTTTTTTTTTTCTCTTTGAAGCGAGAATACATTTTTTTCGCGTAGTCCTTGAATCATGTGCGTCTCTCGATGCTATTTATCAAGAGACACGCATAATAAGTTATATAATTTATTATCCGCGTATTCAAGGATTTTTTTATTCGCGTGTACTTGAAAGTTATTGAAATGTAAAATTATCCTTTTTAGCGTGTTTTAAAATTTATGCCACGTGGCTTGAAAATGAATGGAAACGCGATTTATTTAAAAGACGATATTTGATTAAAGTTCGTAGTTGACCGAACCGAACGATCTATCTTAACCGACGCGAAATTGTGCCATTTTAAACGTGATAAATAATCGCGCTTCGATAATATTCAATTTATATTCAAGGCAAGAAAATATGTGCGAAAATGCATTATGACTGTTTCGCCGATAAAGACGAAGAAAAGCGATTGCTTCATTTACTCCAAATGTCGCGAATCGATAAAACGACATCTTCCATTTATTCCACAAATGCAGACAAAGAGAGACATGGTAATTTTTAAAATAAAATTCAAAGATAATCAAAATATTTGTTTTCGTCTCTTCTTCCCCTGTTCTCTATTTCAAGTGTACTATCGCCAAACTCGAAGAGATCACATCGTCACACGGTCTGCGATCGTTTACCGAATCTTTTAAGAAATGAAATGTAATTCGGAGGCTGGGGTCCAGCAGAGTCTACTTCAAGCCTATCGAGCTTTTATGGCTGCACGGTTGAAAGATACACACGCGTCTTTCTCTTTCTCCTTCTCCCTTGCCGAGCGTATCAAAACAACACGAGGGCGTCGTCTCAACTCGTTCGTTGAACCCGACTGTTTTGGATGTGCGCTAAAAAAAATTCAAGGTAACGCCCGCGATGGACGCTTGGCTCCCTTGATCGTTCTCCACGCGAATCTCGAGATGCAGTTTCAGTCTCGTTAAGGAAAAAGAGAACAGGACCCCGATAAGATCAGGCAAGATGAAATCCGTTAACCCCGCTCGCTTCTCCATGGATCCTCAATTATCTTTAACTTTTGAAGATGTAAACTACTCGAGTTATCTCGCGACAATCGAGAGATAACAGATGGAGCTGTGCAAACATTCAAAAATTTATACGCATTTCCGCGAGTGAATAGAACCGAAAGTGTGCTAAGTGTCATAGATGCGCATTATTATTATTTTTTTTTTTTTTTTTTTTTTTTATAGTTTTATAACACCGTAACAACTGTATCTAAATATATGAAATTTTTCGAAACACAATCAATGTTATTCTATCTTCATATCTTTTGCAAGTTTTATTAACATTTATAACGTTTAAATAGGCAATTCTCCCTAGGTATAAGACATCCTTTCTTCCGAAGCATCGATAAAAAGTAATAGTTTAGCGTTCTCTCATGAGGCGTTAAAAAAATAAAAAGCGTCACGCGAGGACTGCGAGGTCCCGCGCGTGTCCACGTGAGTTAAAATTGCAGATCTCGGCCTTGGTGGGCAAGTGCCTATAAATACGAGATTCGCTTATAGGCGATCCACGACCGAAGGTACAGCAGCGCTGCACCGTCGTCGTCGTCGTCGTCGTCGTCCCTCGACAAGGCTGCACGCGTTAGGAAACGCGCTTGTTCTCTCTCTCTCTCTCTCTCTCTCTCTCTCTCTCTCTCTCTCTCTCTCTCTCTCTCTCTCTCTCTCTCTCTCTCTCTCTCTCTCTCTCTCTTTCTCTCTTTTCTTTCTCTGTCTCTTACACATTATGTAAGGCCCCGCGATATCAGGGGACGTGAACAGAGACGTATAGGATATTCCAAAAGCAATAGCTTACTCACTTCTTTCGAAGAACGATGTTTCTTTCGCTTTCACGAATTCTTTTGCAACTTTTCTCTAGTTTGATTTTCTCAATTGAAATATCGGAACGCTCAGTTCGCTCGAAAAAATATTTGTTGCAAATATATGGTGGAAGGGAGATTTTTTTTTTTTTTTTTTAACAAATTAAATATTCCAGGTGAAAATATATTAGAACTTTAACAGAAAATATATAGTGTTAGCTGGACAGAATTAAAAATGGGAAAGATACGATGAAAACATCCAGGATGGTTGAGGATTGTGAGCCTGCGAGTTATCAGTTTTTGGAGTAAATAGAAAGTTGGGAATAGATTACTTTATCGGGTGTGGATGATCGAGAGATATTGGTGGAAGATGGATTTTTACAGCACCTATTGTAACATTAGCACAGCACCGAATGCCCGCTATTACTCTAATCGCGCTGCGCATTTTGCGCACGTAGGCACGTGCAACCACGCGCAATCGTGAAATTACAGTAGTGTTGGTTGCATAATATACAGGTAACCTAGATCTGCACCCACTGCTTCCCACTACTGACCTCGTTACCCTCCCCGGTTTTGCCCTAGCGTGCAGAAACCTTTATCGCAAGCCGAGATGCTGTTCACATCTTGGCGAATCATCTCGGCGAATGGCGCAACAGAAAAGATAGCACTCGAGGGAACCTAAACAGAAATCTAAGCGAAGAAGACTTTCAGAATTCGAGACTTCAAGTTAAAAGATGTAGATAAATGCAAAGTGAAATTTATATATCTCCTTTCGCATACGCTCACGTTATTCTCGCGTTTATATGTCAATTTATTGAGAGAAAGGAATATTTCTACGCGAAAGGTGAACTGGATTCACAAATAAACCACTTGGCAACTCGAATAAAATCAGATCAACGATCTCTCTCTCTCTCTCTCTCTCTCTCTCTCTCTCTCTCTCTTTTTCCCCTGAACCATCGGAGCTCACTTTCACCGGTGCACGCTGTGCGCTTGCCTTTGCTTTTATTAAATTATTTCGTCGCAAAACAACTGGGATCGTCTATTTTAGAAGAGACGTACGAGAAACCATATTTCTATTATATTATTTTGTCACTTTATAACTAGCTTTGCTCTGTGCTCTGTGATAAATTTATTATTTACAATCTGAAAAAGAGAACTCGGAATTTCACTGAAAATTTTTAAACGTTAGATATTTTTGCACATAGAAACGCTACTATCGCGACTGTTATCTCGTTGTTACAAGATTTGTTATCCTGGGATATCCTTGGGATATAGGTTTGTCCGGAAACCGTGTCACCCCCTCGCTACTTGGGCCAGCCGACCCAGTTTCGGGCTCCCAAGTGCTCGTGAAATGCGGAACGCCCGGTAGATGGACGCTCTAGATATTTTTTATTTATTTATTTTTTCAGATGACCTGGCTAAAAGAGATATGGATTTTGCTTGAATTTTCTATACAAGCGGGAAAATGACCGTAGAATACGTGAATTGCGAATCTACAATTAGCTGACATACCAGCTAAACGTAGATATTGAAGCTTAAAGGTCAAGTCGAATGGCGACTGTGTTGCAAGCTTTACTTACATAGAAAATTTTTTGTTGTGCATACGAATACATACATGTATATACATATGTATATACAAATTAATCTTGATAATGTTACAACAAATGTACTCGTATGTTTGTCTGTGTCTGATCTGACGAATCTGCTTTTGAAAGATTTCCCAATACTTTTCATTTCATGATCTACAATGTTAAAGATTAAAATTTAAATGATAATAATAAAACTTTATATGCGCCGCGAATAAACACGATATTCTTGTCGATAGTACTGCGTTTCGCCATCGTAAACGCCGAGAAACCTACCGGAAGAGCGAGTTTATTTCTGGGCAGTCTTGAAAGCGTTCCTTTGCCAGTCGAAGAACGAACAAGATCGACGTGTACGCTGCGCGATGTCTCAGACAAAGTCAATTCATCCGTTACCATCATTTTCTATCACAAAGAAAGATTCGATAAAATGAATATAAGTAAAAAAGTTAATCAAAAAGGATTTATTTAGAGAAAAACTGTTTGGACTTTATAAAATTTAAGCAAGTTTAGAAAATCGAGAAGGCCTTTTCTTTGTTTGTCACGGCGTTATATCCTTTTTAAAACTTATTTTCATAGATAACGCTTTTTTCACAGTCCCCTCTCTTCCCCACGAAAGAAAGGAGATAAGAAAGATTCGGATAAGCAAACAAAGGTATCAGAATTAGTACGTCTTTAAGACATTATTAACATGTGCTCGTGACAGGTTGAGTCATATTATGTTTTCTTGTCAGATTCTATTTTCTTCAAGCTGTACATAGCACATCTTGCCCTTTATTATTCATTAGAGAGAGATAAATGAAGGATGAGATAATTATGTTTGATGTGTTCTCAAATAAAAGAGAGGGAAAGAGAGAGAGAGAGAGAGAGAGAGAGAGAACTTTTAAACCCTTCATCCTACCCGCATCCGCAATAAGCGTGAATATCGCTTGCACGCTCAAAATGACGCTAAGTCTAAGTCTAAAGGATAATAGTTCAAAGGTTTTTTTTTTACTGAGTGTATCACGGATAAATTAATCTTGATTTAAACTGGAGATATGAATTTTTAGCGTCTTAATAATAGTGATATTGAGAGTTAATTTGAAATCTATCTTGAATAAGAAACACAGTTGAGTCTTGCCTCTCGCATGTCATCGTAATTAAAGGAACCGTACAGACTCCCTGAGTCAGAGAACTCGAGCATGATTCACAAATCTCCCTGACTCATAAATCGTATTTAATATGTCCACACTCGGTTCTGAGATCACGGAGGCCTGGCGAGCTGAAAATGGAAAGCATTCTAATTGTCGCGAGATCCGCGCTCCGCGCTGGCTCGCCATGTTCTGACAGCGCGTCGACGCGATCAGCTGTTCGGCGACAGCAGCGTCGCTCGCGCCCAGCTGTGAGCGGTGCGCTCAGCTGACGACGCCATCGATACACACCGCTCTCCCTCTCCTTCCTCCCCCCTCTTCCCTCGCAATGCACTCAATCGTTTCCCCCTGTTAATACGAACGTTCAGGAACGGCTCAAGTGCCTCGGCGCCAGTTTATCCGTGGTTCATCGTGCACATATGTCGAAGAAATTTTCTGAAATTTTTGAATTATTGAGTTTTCCAGATATATCGCAATTTTATCAATTCTCATTTAAAGTGCGCGAAATGCGAATTATATTAAATGAAACGTAATTATGCTACACGTGTCGCAGCGTGCTCTTTGTTCCGTCTTTCTCGTCTGATAAAATCAGAAGGACGAAAAAAATATCGCGGTAGCCAAACCGCACGAATGTGTGCGTTTCGCTGACGTAACGCGGGCAGAGTAGATATTAAGAGACCTCGAGTTTCCGCTCGTGTGCTAGCTTTTCGTTTATATAACGCGACGTTAAGCATCCGGTTGCGAAATGTTCGATCGCGTATACCTAGTATATGCTGAATAATTTTCTTTCATCCGCATACGGTATTGCTTTCCGTACGTTTTTCCCGATAATGTCTAATCTTCTGAAAATCAAAGGGGCGGACGTAATTTTCAGTCAAAAATTTTTCGGAAACATGACAGAGACGTAGGTGAAAATTTAATTTTAAGGAATGATTAAGAAACAAATCTTTTGTATGTTATATAAAATACATGTGGCTTTTTTGTTTATTTTTCTCGCGAATGCTAATTTTTTTTTTCTAAATACGATCAATTGCATCGAAGTACTTCAGCAATTAACGTTATCTATCGCGGAAGATGTATTCCTTATCTTGTTTGTGGATAGAATCGTAATTGATAATCATTGATTACTTAATCGACAATATTCGTGTCAAAATCAAGATAATGATATTTTTGGGAACAACCGAAGTATATACCAATGAATCGTTCGATCGCAACTTATATTTGCACAATTGTATTATTTCATAAATTAAACGACTTCTATTTTATAAATCGTATGCCTCATCATTGATATCTACAAAATGCCTGGCTTATTGATAGCACAAGAAATTGTCAAATAATGACATATGGTTAATACCCTTGATTTTCTCATAAAATAAGAAAGAAACGTCGCAAAATTTTTTTATATTAATCTAACAAGAGCATATCACAAAATCGATATAACTTTTTTTCCGACATCGCGGACACAGACAAGATATAGAAAAATAACGGAGTTTATCTTCAAGGTAAAAAGAAAAAAGAAAAACAATACGCAGCGGAAATGTCACGCGGCTCATTTTCTCGTATACGCAGCAGCGAAATTTGAACTCCGTCGAGACTGCGGTTTCCACTCCCGTGACTTATTATAATATTGTATAAACGCACTACGCCACGCTGCTTATATAGGAAGCGTCGAAAACGTTTACGCGCAGAAATCGTCAACGATACTCGCGAGTCGGCGATGCGCAAGCCGCATCGGTCTTACCGATGTTGGTTGTACTAACCGTCCGGGAAACCTGGAACCCGTCGCGAACTGCACCTTGTTTTCTTTCGTCACGTGTTGTACGTACGCGCGACCGCGACTATAACCAGTCCTGCGGACGTGACACAACAACAAATTTAAAGGGACGACAAAAATTCAAGAGGCACTCCTACGAGCCGTCCCGAGCACGTTGGCCCGCGCCCCAAGTTCGCGAAACAATCTCGATCGTTGTTTGGTGATAAAGTTTCCGCGAGCGAGATATAAGGACCGTCGAAAGATTTACATGTAGATATATTGCTGAAAGTACAGGGTGTTATACAGTGGGATTACCCTCGTTCTTCTTTTTTCTCGTCCGATATCTACAGCAAAAAATTTAAAATTCCGCGAATTTCAGCATTCCTCTAATTCACGCACGCTTATTGAAAATTTTAATTTACCTTTTTCCCTTTTTCTGTTTTATTTCCGCAAATTTTGCCTAAAAATAATATAAATCTCACACCATTTCCTATATAAGGCATTTTTCAGATATTGACAAAAATAACAATAATTTTTCTTTTAGTTTTTTTTGAATATTTTAGATTTTTCTGCGATAAGAATCTTTTCATTAGTTTTTAACTTTTAATTTCAAGTATTTTCTCGTGGCCGATATTTAAAATGACATTCTGTGTAAATAAAAATCATTCCAATAGGATGAATAAAGAAAGAAGATTTAATTAATTGTTTCTAACTGTCCTTAATTGGGAGAAATCAATTGAGGAATTAAGTGCAACAATAGCACAAGTCTCGAAACTTTAATATTTATTTAAAACGAAACACAAAATCACTACGAGTCGCTATAAATATTTATTGCAATAAATTATTTATCTATAACTATTTGATTATTTTATAATCTTTATGTGTCTTTGTTAAATTTATTTATTTTTAACAGCTGACTTTTCTAAAATACTATTCCCCGATTTATTTATAGTATTAATTATCGCCTGATTAAGGTATGGCTAAATTCACGATGTATCGCGATAATGAATAAATCGGTTTTTCTTGGATTACAGGTATGCATTGCCTAGGCGCGGTGACAGGAGGTGGTACCTCCAGCCCGAACGGGGCTGCTGGCCGGGATGGTGTTCTCAGCGTGTTTCGAGCCCTTGGAGTCCTTGTGTGCGAAGGGAGAATCCAGGGCCCTCCGCGTGGCTACAAAGAGGGCCCACACTGTGCACCGCCTATGCAGGCGGTTCCGAACGACCACGTGTGCGACGAGAACAACTATCTGGTAAGTAACATATGGTGTCCCCGTTACTCTCCGTTGTTCCTAGGCGACCTACTTTTACGCTGCTTTCCCAGCGGGCTATAGAACGAGCGAGGAGATTTGTTTGTCAATTAAGCGAAATAATTCCAATCTTTACATTTACAGGTTCTACATGGAATAATAAAATGTCAGATGTATCAAGGAATAATTAGATGACATAATATATATTTACCCTCTTACGCGCAAATTGGTCAATCGAATAAAATGATGACGATAAACACACAATTATAGAAAAACTTGTAATATTAATTTAAAAAAAAAAAAACGATACTATTGAAAGTAAAAAAGAATTTTCATAGTATTAAAAAAGATAATTACAAAAAATAAATTAATACAAGATATTTTCTTTAATTTTTCAAGTGCAATCGATATCGAATACTAGTTCAAGAGATCGCCGAACGTCTCTTCGTCGGGTCCTATCTATGCGTGGAAGTGCTTCTGTGCAGCGACTGTCCATGCGGTTTGGGAAAGTCCACATGCAAATATCCCGTGTATCCCGTGCCGTCCTTATCCATCTCGCCATGGCAAAAATGTGCTTCGGAAATGTTGTTGGAATACTGGTGCATCTGCGTTGTCCCGAGCAAGTAAGTTTCTAATTACCTTGCGGCAAAGAACAATACTTCATTCTTTGCCGCAAGGTAATTAGAAAATCAAATGGAAAAAATGAAAAGACGCGTATGAGTCAATCGCAGTTATTGATGCGCAGACAATCAATTTTAATGTGAAGAGGAGCACAGTTTTATTTCCAATTATTTGTTCAAGAAATTACATTCTGATAAAAATTTATTCATTCTGGATTGGCTCGTATTTATTTTTGTCTCTTCGATTTAATTCGAGTCTCTCAATCTTATTGTTAGTGATATATTTCTTAATCTATTTAAGAAATTTTCTCTTTTGTATCACTCTTGTATCGGATTGCTTTTTCCAGGAACTCAGAACCAATGAATTTCCAAGGATTATACCAGGCAGTACGTTCGCGGTTGCACTTCAGTCAAGTCGCAGCATGGTGGTCGCGCAGCAACGGCGCGGAGCCAAGCTATATTGCCACCCGGATTGTACCGTACACCGAGGATAATCTCAGTAGATTCCGAGAGACGCCAGTGGAGCATACCTTCCCCTTGGCTGGTAATGGCGACGGAAATTCCATCAAGGTATATGAAATTTGTAACGTTATTACACATTGTACATTGTATTATTATACATTATACATGATACAAATATTATATATTGTCTTATGTTGGTTCGATCAATGCAATCGATTTATCGTTGTAAATTTTCATTCCAGGTAACGGTTTGGGCACTGCCGCGGATGGAGGAAATGCCTGTGCTCACGTGCTCGCTGCATCCGAAAAAGGAAAAAGATGAGGAAGACATCGCGAGGGCGTTAACGCCCACAAAGAGCATCCCGTTGGGATCTGTCGGTGTGCAAAACCTCGAGGGCCTCGTCTTGCCTGGTAATGAACCACTCGCGCGAAGATCCCATAATTGCCGCATCGTCATCTTATAAATTGATTCTTGTGACAATTATTATGCGTGTTCACAAACAAGCACACAGGTATCGGTTAAATTCTCACATTCTCATGTTGTTCTCTTGAATTCGAGACCAATCTGCAAAAACTTACAGAAACGTATATTATTACGCGCAGTTATTTAATTTAGATTCGTTTAAGCGGCAGGAATCGATTTTGATATTTGGACAATCGCCAATCATCAAGAGATAAAAAAAGAGTATAAATTGTATAAACTATCTTTTTTATAGTTCTGGTGGACGACAGATTGCAGACTACCTGCAATAAATCGGGCAAGCATGATTGTCGCTGCGAGGAGGAGGATACATCTCCTTTATCGCCCACCATTAGATCTAATGGCGAACGGAAACGTCGTCGATCGCTTCCCTGCGGTCCGGCGGAGAGTCCCTGCGTAACCTTGCAATCCGCGCCGTTACCGTCCGTTCAAGAATACATTCTACAAGAGATAAAAGACAACATCAACTCGTCCAGCTTAAATTTGGGAGGCTCTATCGAGATGGCAAACAACAATCGTAGCGTCACGCGAATTCTACAGAATAAATCGGAGAACAGAGACGAGGTGAGGACTCGTAACAACCTGAACTCGGATCATTTGGAGCGTTGGTTCAAGATGCAGCTGAAGCTCGAGAAGGATGAGGGCAATTTGGAAAAACGTTGCAAGCGCGCGACTACCGAAGAAGTCCCAGAGATTGTTAATTCGAAGATCAACGTTAATCGAATCGAGGAAAGCTACAATAATTCTGTTAAGAATTTAAACAATTCTGAAACCGAGCCCGGTGGCTCATCGGAAATTACATCTACGGCGAAAACCGGTGGACTATTGGACAATCTCGGGAGTACCTTTGCTCCTGTCAGCTGGTCCTTTGTTTCTTCTTGGCAAAACAGTAATATGAATAGCAAATTTCAGAGTTTTCGCGGCGCGAAGATCCGCTTCAATGATTCCGAGAAGAATTACAAATCGCCGATTTTTGCGGATGTGTCCAGTCACGCTCCGGCCGGTCCCTACGCTCAGCCCAACCCTTTCCACGAGTCGAATCCCGGTCCGTCAACGTATGAATTGTTGCAGAAGCTAGATAACTCCGCTTGCACTGTACATCAGAGTTGCTCCAAGAATGTCAATAAGATAGTTGCGGAGGCGCGAGTATCGACCGGTCAAGATGGTTTAGAGATCAACAAAGAAGACAATATCGCCAAGAATAATCAGAGGAAAGCTGGTAAGCGAGGTCAGTTGATGTGGACGCTATCGTCTTCCGATGAGAAAGATAAGAAGGAAGAGGGGGGATTATTTGATTGGTTCAGCAAGGTACCCGGAAGAGTTTTGAGTGTTGCAGCTACTAAGGATTACGTCGATAGCGGCAAGACAAAAAACGGAAGTTTAAGACAACCGGAGCGTTTAACTGGACAACAAGACGCCAATCAGGAAATCAAATTCAAGAACTGCAATTTAGAATTGAGTCAGCGTGAGGTTGACGAAGTGTTGGCGGTATTGCGAGCGAGAACACCGTCGGGACGTAGAAGAACCACTGTCAAGAATGTGAGAAAACGCGGAGAGCGACCCAATGAGAGAGGCTGTGACGATGCAGTGGAGAAGGTTTCGATAAAGTGCGCAAATTCCAATGAAGGAGTAGCTCGGAGTAACTCCATAAATCGCAACGTTGGAACTGTCCGAGTTCGCCCCCTTAAATCTTGCGAAGATTGTAGCCGCGGATTATGTAAGAAGATAGATCATCAAGTACCGGAAGAGCAATCGAGCCCTTTGGACCGTGTCTATTACGACTTGAACGTTTATCATTCAGCGCACTCGAAGCTTACTTGTAACAATACTAATAGATTAAACGAGGATCCGCGCGTGGAAAACGCGGACTGCTTGCGAAACGTTTCCACTAAAGCGGACGTGTTGCTTGGAGCGATTCTGCGGACTACCAAGGATCCCCAAAAGGGCCTGTCGAACATTTCATCAAACGGGACCAGATCAAGATCAACGACTAACATCGACAATGATAGCAGCGACGATGATCTTCATTCTTCGAACACCGATCAGCAGGACCATAGGACAACCGCCATCTCGTCCAACGACGAGAAATCATTGCCATTTAATAAGAGATTCCATCGATTCCGGCAGTTGTTCAAGAAAGAAATGGATAAGAGGATTGCCATGATGGCGCAAGAGAGCCCATTTTCGCCGGAAAGCTCACCGAATTACGCGCATCTGTCACAATGCTTTGATTTGACGTCGTTACGCTACAACAACGAACAGTCGAATTTGCACAATGCGAGAACCAGCCGGGCGAAACGGCGAATCGACTTTGTGAACTTTCCAGAGAAGATTGGCAAGGGGAAAGAAGCTGCAACGATGGTTCCGAGACTCAGTACAAAAGACGCACATCAAAACTCACGCAAAATGCATAGTACAAATAGCAACGATCGCGAATATAACGATTCTGCGGGCCTAAATAACCAACAGAATCATCACGACAGACGGTTGCTCGAAGATACGAAGGAATCCTCTGAGGACGAGGATGGAGAATGTAAAACTGCGAGGGACATTGTTGCTGTTCATCGGAAGAACGATTCGACTAGTCCGACTATTCCGCAAAGCGAACACTCGTCTTCCAAGGTACGAAACAACAACAACAAGGACGATATCGTAGAGACGGGAGACGACGAGACTGTCGACAAGAGCGTGCCATCCGCTCTCGAGCAAGAGAGATTCCGCAAATCTCTGGAGAATGCGGCATCAATGGTGTTCCATAGTAGAACTGGTCTGCCGCTGACTTCCAGTCCGGCACCTTTGAGGAGGGGCAGCTGTTGCTTCGACTATGACAGCAGCTTGAATTCCGTCTCCTCGAAAAGAAAGTACGAAGTGTGAAGTTTATCGGAATATTGTGAAAAAAAATATTCGACGGCAATCAGTGAACAGTATTATTATATAACTGCAAGAAAATTATAATCTTTTTTTTTTTTTTTTAGAAAAATTATTTATCTGATAACTTTTTTCCTCCACAGATTTTTTTATCGCGCGCTGTTATATTAGAGATAAAATATTATACAGGTATAAAATTACATGTTAGATTAGAGTTACAAGATACTTTTTGAAGAATATTTGGTGATAAAATAGCGTTGAAAAATGATTATAATCGAAATTTGAAAAATGCAATTGTAATACTTTTCATTGATGCCGTCATCAGTTGATGTCACAACTTAAGTTTTTTTTCTAAAACGACGTTTCGCATTTCAGTGCGTTGTTTGAATTGAACACGCCGCCGAGTCCAGGTGCGGTCTCATTGGAAGAAACTGATCGCGAGACAGAGACTGCCGGTGAGGGCGAAGAGACACCTAAGAGACGCTCCAGCTCTCGCCACCGACCACAGAGTCACGCTCTTCTAGGCAGTTTTGAGGAATCGGCGTTGAACGGCAGACTCGAGCCGGTGTCTACGGTTCACGGTTTCACAGCGGAACTTGGGGCCAGCGGTTCTTTTTGCCCGAAACACCAGAAGCTTCCAGTCACTGTGTTCTTCTATACGCTCGGTGACAACGACAAAGTCTCCACACCATACCTTGTACGTTTTTTAGAAATAAATCATCAATAAGGTATTCACGCGTATTTTAAGCGACAACATATGTTGTATATAATTGCTGTTATAAATAATATTTGTCATATATGAGTACGTATATTGTTTATAAATAATAAATAATCACATACAAGCACAGGTAAGATAAAATCTTAAGGATATGTAAACAATGGTTAAACGATTATTCGATAACAAGATATTAAAGATTTCTTTATTTTTACAGGCTCATATCAATCTTGAGAAAAAGGGCTATCAGGTACCAAGAAATGGCACCATCCAAGTAACTCTTCTCAATCCACTGGGTACAGTTGTTAAGATGTTCGTAGTATTATACGATCTATCTGACATGCCGCCGCGATCTCATACTTTTTTACGTCAAAGAACACTGCGGGACAAAACATTGCGCTACCTCGTTCACCTTAGGTACGTCTCATTCTAATTTAAATAGCGTTAAAAAAGCAATGAAATTTATATATATATATATATATATATATATAATATAAACCTAAACAGAGTTGGAAATAAATATTCAAATTATGCATGAATTTGCATTTAAAAAGGTTAAAGATATAAAAATTGATAAATGTTTAAAACAATATTTTTAAATCTTTTTCAGCTTTTTTTGTTTAATTGAAGATCTACTATACATTTCCATATAGTAAACTCCCATATAGTATTTTATAGCAGAACCTGTACTCTAGGAATAATTGAAGGAAGCAAGAACGCTAAATAAATTTTTGCAAAAAACTTTTGCCTTATATCAAAGATGATTCCATAGATAGAAGACAATGACGCACGTATGAATTCTTTCAGATTTATGTCCAGTAAGTCGGGTCGAATTTATCTGCATACAGACATCCGTATGATCATTTGTCGTAAGTCCGACGTGGACACGGCGTCGGACTTTGGCTCGGAACCACCGAAAGAACTCAGGAGTTACATCCACGGCCCTACAAACCCGAAATTTTCGCCAAGGTGCTGAGCCACGTGGTACTTTCCATGGGGCTGCTGCCAATCGTTCCGCCCGCCCAGTCCCCCTCAAGTCAAAGTATGATCCGACAAGATCCAAATTGGAGATTGATTTTTGTTCTTCTAAATATTTGCGATTCATGATGCGGACAACTAAAATGATTTTTTTTTATGCTAATAGAAAGAAGTAATCAGAAAACGTTCTTATTATTTATTATTTCTAAACATTATCTTGTTAAATTATAAAACATCGGGAACACTTGTAGAAATAAGTTATCATGTTAGTTAAAGTAACAATATTAAGACGAAAAATGTGTGTACATATAGTTCTTTCAAATTATTATAAAAAATATGTCCTATAAAAAAATTTTTTTTTATTGTAAAGAATTATAACCGAAGGGGGAGTGATCACGAATCGAAAATAAGCGAGGGTATTACGCGGAAAGATCAACCGCTCATGTTGGAAGAATAATTTATATCATTATTCGTGATACATCTCTTTCTTTTCCTTTTTTAGATAATTGTAATATGTAGTCAAAACATCAAGTTCTTTTTGCGTTACTTGGCAGAGAACCAAGTGTTAGATAATATGGAATTGTTCCAGCAATTAAGTTCCAACACAATTGGTTAAGTAAAACTAATTTGAAATTGCGATTACACTCCCAATGTCATTTTGATCGATAGTTTATGCTTGCAATATAGAATACTCGTATATGCAAAATGATAATTCCGTGTGCAGTATCTTTAAATTTGTTCTTATAGCAATTAATAATATTACATTTCGAAAATTCTGTTAACTAAATTGAATAATCTTCATTTCCGATGCAACAATTAACGATCATGAAATGATAATTGATCGACTCGCAATATATTTTGAATTTTCTTTGTCCTATGCGTTTATACGTAATAATTATTTTATAGTATATACTGCTAATCATCAATTTAATTCACGGAGTTTGTCGCAAAAGTTGGACGATCTCGTTGAGAGGCCATTTTCTCAACTTATTGCTGTAAATATAGTCACGCGTAGAGAGTAAGTCGAATAAGAATTTTTAAGCAGGATGATAACTGCCATTGTGTGTGTAGCACTTTACGTTGAAACGAAAAAAAAGAAGTGATATAAGCGCGGAAAAACGTCGACGAATTCGGTCCCGCGTTCGGATCGGATATATGTGAATCTTAGGAGAGATCAAAAATGAGTGTGATTGAATGGTACGTGCAATGAAAAGTACAAAGTTTCTCGTGCATTACTTCATGTTCTCGCAATGGATCATTGTAATTTCCGATGAGAAGAGGAAATAACCGAGAAAAAAATTGAAAATTCTTTTCCCGGAAAACGAATGTGATTTTTGTGATTTACATGCGATTGTGATTTGTTCTTTCTTCTTTGTGATCCGACGAATGAACGCGAATGAACGCGAGCGACCGGAACTCGCGAATTTTTCCCTGGATTAAAAAAATGGTTATTTACACATACATATATATGTATATATAAATCAGAACACAATCTTTGTGTCCGTAGCACTGTGATGAATATTTTGATAGACTATAAAAAAAGAATAATTATAATTACTATTATTATTACTATTACAGAATAACACTATTTCTGCGTAGTGAACATGTGTAGATTTAATCGATTCTACTAATATGTCGTGCGAAGAAATATAATAGTGCGTAATTTACTAATTAGCGCCAGATTCATACGCCAATTTTAGAATCGTTTAAGGCAAATGAAAAGTGACACTCGCGTTTTCCTTTATTTTTCTAACGAAGTTCCATGTGAATTGTGCGAAAAAGTTGCGCGAACGGTTGGGAGAGCTTACATTCGATTGGTGAATCTTTCACATATGCTTTACATGGAATAATCATAATATGCATCTATTATTTTGTAGGTATGAAGCATTTAATCATGAAATTAATTGTATAAATGAGAAATGTGAATATGTGTACACACACACACACACACACACACACAACATGCATATATATATATATATATATATATATATATATATATATATATATATATATATATATGCAATATTTTGCAATTAAACGTTTTTATAATATTTAACTTTTTATTTATACAGTTAATTGCATCATTCAATTGTTTCATACTTACAATAGATAAAAGGAATACATGCATATATCATGTAAAAATTTTCCTTTGATTTAATAAATATTTAAATGTTACAGCTATCAAATCGAATTTCGCTCAAAATTAAGTACCGAAAAAATAAGAGAATAAAAGTTCCTTTAAAGTTTGCGCTATTTTGGATATAACTTATGTAAAGGCAGCTTTTTTATTATCCACGGAAATTGATTTTATGCAGCAGAATAATATTTTTGATTCGACAATGCGATAAAGCATGAAATTTTTCTGGAAGACCCTTAATTGTCTGGTCTCGAATTATAAAATAACGTGTTGCATAAAAGAGTTGCTGTACGTATAATAAAGAGGGACTATTTTCAATTGTGATTTTCTAATGGAGCAATTGAATAATTGTATATATAAGCATATAATAATCAAAAACATAACATACATTAGTTTCGGTCGTAAAAAAAAATGTCGATGCTTTAATATTTTCTTTTTTTTTATTTGGTTTTATATTTATTTCATCTTATTTTTTTTAAGAAATGAATATTCTTTACAAACAATTTTAATAGTTTAAAAAAAATCCTTATTAAGTTTACTTTTGTCTTACTCTTATAAAGGTACTAAAATCTTTCACAAGGAGATACATAAATATGTATTTTAAAAATTGTATCGATTTTTTTCTTAGGGTGAGAAAAAGAGTTTTTTTTTACATGTGATCAATGTTTATTTTATTTTATTTTTTTTTATTTTTTTTTTCATAAAATGAATATTACGATATCATGTAATTTACATGTTTTCGTTCGTAAGATCAATAATGAGATTTTGATTCTATTCTTATTTGAAGGAGGAACGAGTGTAAATAAGTTATTTTAATTATTTCAGATCAATATCGCGACGATTTGCACAATACAATCTAATTATTTTGTCCCGCGCATTCTTCTCTTTTTATTCCGGAGAAGGATTATGTGTCGTGTATCTCAGTAATAGGCCGACGACGATGGAAACGAAATCCATGCACTTTTTTGCAATCCGCCAGCTTGATTCGCTAGACATACGTGTCTTTTAGAAACGTTCTCCGAAATATTGTACAGAATGACAGCGAGAACGGATCGCGTTTCTCGCTTTAACGAAAACGATTGTAAGGACGTTGTTAAATATATTTCGTCGCTGTTTTCTTTTTGACAAATAAAGTAGAGTGTCGAGATTAATTGTTATGATAAATCGATCGTTAAAGTTTACTCGAGGAACAAATCCTAACACGGGATTCGTAGGAAAAATATTTCAAGCAGCGCGTATCGTAGAACATATATAGAACATAGAATAGCAAGAGGATATGTATATAGATATAAATATATATCACTGCCGTATAACACACATGTTGTACATAATTTATACAGGGTGATGCATGAAAAGTAGCCCGGTGCCTTCATCGTGTCTCTTTCTCTATATGTACGGCAATGATGAAGTTTTATTAATAGTAAAAAAAAGCAACAAAAATGATGAAGAAGAAACATTCTTTAATAAGATAATTTTCCAAATAAAAAAGATACACATATATTTGTTACTCATTTATTACTGATGAAACTCTCGTCAACATTTCGACGTTCTAAGACTTGTTAAGACCTATCTATCTTTTCTCGCATCACTCCGTAAAATAGACGACCACTTTGCGGCGATTGTAATCGATTTTAGCTGTATTTTTCTGGCTTGGTCGAGATCTTGTTAGTCACAAGTTCACAGAGAAGTAAGCAAATACATCAAACGATATGTGCATGGAAAACAATAGTCTGTGTAACATACCTTGAATACCTTTAATCAAATGCAATTATCTTTCGTACGATTCCTTTTAATTGACACACACGTTTCTTCTTTTGATGTGTTTCTTCTTTTCTTTCCTTTTAGATTATATAATTTTAGCTAGAATGTAAAAAAGATGATTAAGTTCATCGTTTAGAAAATTATAGTTTCAACCTAAAAGGAACAAAAGCTCGATTGTGTGGAGGAAAATATAAACAATTGCTCGACCGAATCAAAACTTCTAGAGTCGACAAAGCGCATGAAATATTGCTTTGCATAAATCGATTCGTTTTTCATCATTTGCATATAAAATTGTCGAGATAAAATTATCGGAAAATCGAGAGAGCTAATTTACGAAATATTATAATATATATTTCATATACTTGGATACATTCGATTATATAAAATATTTCGTTAAGTATTCATCTTTTTATAATATAATGCTTACCCGTTGTGTTTTGCCATTAAATATATGAAAACAATACTAATTTATATTATGATCTATCTATACTCGAAAATTTCAAATATCTTATTTCGTACGCGTATTCTGTAGAAATATTTTTCTAGTGACACTAGTAACTATGTAGACAAAATTGTACAATCGCAGAATGCATATGATAGAGAAATGAAACAACAAATCCAATGTGATTGATGCCATATTGCTGTTTTTTATAGTCGGCGCGGGATTGGTTGATTTTTTTGGCGCGTAATCTGATACGAGCTTTAGTCTTTAGATTTTACACGAACAAAGTAGGTTGAGAGGTATATTTTAATAATTATAATTATAACTATATTAATAATATGTTCTTTCGTCTCATAAAACAAATCGAGGAATATAAAATTCTCACGGTGGGAATTAAAAAAAAAACGTATGATACTGCATTTCGATATCGAAACCCTCTTGAAGTTATATACATGGAAGAATCCTTTTACCAAGCGCGCGTTCGCGGTTAGTTAGTCCCAAAGTTCGCCACGGACGCGCCACATGTATCCCAGATTCGAGAAACGTATCTGAATCTGAATTCTGAATCTCAACGATATCCTGATCAGTCCCGACCGACCAGTCCTGTAATCGTAGGCTTTCTCCGATAGTTACGAGCTGGTACGCGTGTGTTTGTGCGACCTGGTGATTCGAATGTGAAAAGGATCTCGTCGTATATCACGTTATATACCGAGATCTAGCGCGGCTTGTCTGTCACATTCCGGGAATGTACGAAACGCGAATGATAATAAGGCGGATATCGACGGCGGATCTCATATTTACGAAGCGCTCGCCGCGATAATACAATAATAAATCATCGTCGATCGGATGCAGGGAACGCCGACAGCAGCCACCGATCCGAAATTGGGCGTGTGTCGCGTATGAGAAGGCGATCGCTTGAGCGAGCGCACGCGCGCGCGCGCGCGCGCGCAACACATATACGACGGGGGGACACGCACGGTGGGCTTTTGACGGATCCGTGACTATTCGCCCTGCAATGGCGCCTGGCGACTCGCCTACTTTCTAAGCTCGCCGCGGTGAGAGGGGCTACCGATCAGTCTCGCGTTCCACAAGTCGGATTGTCGGACTATATGTGATCGTCGATAACGCTGTTTAGGAGAATTGGAATTCAGAAGAGTCCACGTCTCTAGAGTAGAGTTTCTCTCTTTCTCTCTCTCTCTCCACCCGACGAATATATAATCGCGCGCGCATGCTGTTCTTCGCGGCGATGTATCAGCCTCGCGACAGGACGTCCCAGGAGTCCAGGATATCCGGAGAATGCGCGGCACCGCCTCGGAGCATTTCCTCGCGGATGTGATCCTTTCTTCAAGGCTCGTCCCTTTTCGCGTTATCCAGCCAACGATTCCATGGCCTGTTCCGCGCCTCTACGCTCTGTTGTCGTCGGGACGACACAGCTGACATAGATCTGGCAGTTATGATTCGATGTTACGGATGTGCTGCAGCGTCTCGTAAATCCCTCGTGGGTAATGTATGACACGCGGAATCATCTACGACACTACGACGGTGACTGGAAAAGTGCGCGCGACAATTCCTCTCGACATCTCTCGATCGTTCAACGCCTAGATATTTAGGGATCGCTTCGTAGAACTGTACGAACTGTAACGTATTCCTTCGCGGATACGAATCCTTGTACAGCGATTTCGGTTGCGTTGTTAAATGCAACGAGGAGGAGGAGGAGGAGGAGGAGGACGACGACGACGACGACGATAGAGACAAGAACGAATCAAGCATGGGAAACTGTTTCAGCAACCCGACCGACGTGGAGAAGGAGAAACCGGACAGGATCGGTAATCCCAGCATCGAGGCGGTCGCGTCGCAGGTTAATCCAGTGCCTACGCCACCGCCTGATCCCATAAGGCCGATCCCGCAGATCCCGGATACGGATATCGCGACCGCAAAGATATTCGTTGCTCTTTACGATTATGACGCTCGTACGGACGAGGATCTCAGCTTCAGGAAAGGAGAGCACCTGGAAATAATCAATGACACCCAGGGCGACTGGTGGCTCGCCAAAAGCAAAAGGACCAGGCAGGAGGGCTATATTCCCAGTAATTACGTCGCCAAACTCAAGTCAATCGAGGCAGAACCGTGAGTCCCGTTGTGACTTTAATTAAATCGTTTGAGGCGATTATTTTTTATCTCCTTGTAACATGGAGATAATTGAAACTAATACGCATGTTTGTGATAATAATACATGCAACGCGTTTAATATCTTATTATAAACAGGAACCCCGTAGTTTTATTGTACAGATCATATGTGATTTTTATTTTGCAATTAATGTCTTTGAAATTGTTCACTCGCGCACGCGGTAAAGAATTGTTAGCGATTAAGAGGAAGGAGACGGGCAGATTCATAAATGTCATAATGCTAATTTGCATTTACAGGTGGTATTTCAGGAAGATTAAGCGAATCGAGGCCGAGAAAAAATTGCTTCTACCGGAAAACGATCACGGCGCGTTTCTGATAAGAGACTCCGAGAGCCGGCACAACGATTACTCCCTTTCAGGTAACGTCATAGGACGGTAATAGAAACTACCGGTCGTGTCATAACGCGCGTCCAGTGCGATATCGAATAAATGAATAATGATTGGGCCGGGAACGCGAAATGTAGCGCGCGATCTCTGCGAGAAAATTGCGAGGTCGTTATTTAAAGCGCCGGAGTGGGATGATTGTTCGATGATCGATGATTGTTTGCATTCCAGTGCGCGATGGTGACACAGTAAAGCATTATCGTATCCGTCAATTGGACGAGGGTGGCTTCTTTATCGCCAGACGAACCACTTTCAGGAATCTACAGGATCTCGTGGAGCATTACAGCAAGGATGCGGACGGTCTATGCGTTAATCTGTGCAAGCCATGTGTGCAAGTAAGTTTCAACAAGTAGCCGACGCACGATCGAGAGCCTCCCGATGCAACATGGATGATAATTAATTGATAAATAATGATCGACGTGACGAGAATAGAGGAGGAGTTTAGACAGGATCCTGCATTTAAAAACATCGTACATTCGGTTGTCGTATCGAAAGTTTCATTTATCGCCGAGTGAGGCAAATCTTTATTGATAAAGAAACGATGATCGCTTTCAGCGAATTTATGTGATGTAATATTAAACCTGATTACGTATGTTTTCACGAAAGAACCGGCTTTGATTGGACGTTGAATTTCATTGACATTGAACGAGACGTCGAATCGATCTTAGATAAGCTTTGATTAAAACGTACAACAAAGAAGAGCACGCGATGCGACTTTAAATTGCGACTGAAATCTTTTTAACAATTGCACATACACATACCCAAATTGGAGCGGAAATTAATGGAAATTTTTTATTATGTATAAAACTCGATAATTTTTTTTTATTTATTTATTGCCTACTAACATTGTATAAACTGTCTAAGCTCCAACACTTTTGCAAAAGCAACGATACGATCAATACTTGCTCGTGCCCCCCTTCCTCCCCCCTTACGATTGTGATAATCACGATCAAGTATATTATTACTCTTATTATTGTGTGTGATATTAAGATTGATATATTTTTTTGTCATTCTTTTTATTATTATTTTTCTACACTCTTTCATTATTGTTAGCGTTATTATTACTGTTGCGCGATACTTTGAAATTACAAATTTAGAGATATAATACATTCTAAAGAAATATTTACAACATATCGATTATATCTACTATGATTTCCTTATTCTTGGAAAGTCGCGAGTAAATGAGACTTAATAACACGGCAAAAATGAGATATATTTTTAAATTTATATGCTGGAAAAAAATAAAGAGATATCAGAAATTTTTAAAGCACTTGATAAGCTAACTTACTTACAAAAGTTCGATGTCTGAATAGATTGTGTTTGTTTGTCTGTTTATTGCTTGCCCTTCCTCCCGGTGGATTTTCTTGGTAAATTGAATGTCCTAATATATGCCATAATACATCGTTTTTTGATTCTGTTCTTTTTCTCGACCTTTTAAAACGCTTCTCCATTTGATTGCGTCTGGCCTGTACACACAAGCACAAGCCCGTTCTATATGGGATTATGTTTCAGAAGCAGTAGATTGTCATTCACTTTGAGATATCTGATATCGTGTAAAAGCTCTCTGTACACATTTGATGTAATTTCATATATATTTACAAGTTATCACAATTCCATCAATTCACTTAGCATCCTAGAGACACCTCGCGAGAGGTGCAATGTAAAAATAGGTAAATATTCAGAATCAAGATTGGCAGCACATACGAAAGAAACAACGGTCTTTCCTTCCAATGCGAAACGTCACTCTTTCGCCTGTGAATAACAATTTACACACGCGAGATATTTTCTATTATAAATACGTATATAATCAATCTCTCGCCATACTGATGTAAAAGCAAGACTCGCGCTTGTCGGCTCCAACGTTATGTGTGTGCTCGAAATCTATATCTATATACAGGATGTCCCAAAGGCGTTTCTGTATACGTGTCTCTTAATTGAGAGGCAAACGAGCATGCTATCACGTTTAGATTATACAGGATGTTCTGTAGCGAAACCGGGAACTTTGTCAGCGTGTTCGAGAAATAATTTTAAGCAAACAAGTTCGTATACATCATGAATCGATTTGACTTTTGTCAAGAATGGAAAATTTATATTAATATGTCAAAGTTATATATTTTTATACTTAAATTTTGTAATAATCGATAGTGCAGACAAACTTTTTTGTTTAGTCTAATCCTCTAATCTCCCGAATGTCGATTTCGCTTCGAGATACCCTATATATATATATATATTGTACATATGCGTATTTCTGCGATTCGCGTAATCACAACATGCTTCTTTTCTCACAATTAGCTATATGACATATTTGAGACATTCTGCATAATATTATTATTATATTATTCATTATTTCATTTTCATCTGTTTTCATCTTTCTCTTTATTTCTCTGAAACGCATATCTCTTTATTGTTGGAACGATCTTGCGATCATATTAATTCATCCGGGATTGTGGGTGTTACTTAACACAATTGCAGGATACGGAGAGACATAGGTTTGTATCCGCGAAAACAGAAGAGTTAAGCGCTAGTGCTCTTTTTTTCTTTTTACAGTGTGCGTAGAATTATCCTTTATGCTTAGCATAGATTCTTTTATCTAAGGAGACGAAAAGATCGATAGAGCTCTCACCACATTAAAAAACAGCCGATAAAACACAAATTTCTTCTACTTGCACAAAATCGAGTCTCGCGAGGTTCCTTGTTTCGACGACGACTGATTCCCGATTTGGCTTTGTTCGACAGGTTGAGAAACCCGTAACGGAGGGTCTTAGTCACCGTACGCGGGACCAATGGGAGATTGATCGTTCGTCGCTGAAATTCCTGAGAAAATTGGGCCAGGGACAGTTTGGCGAAGTCTGGGAAGGTTTGTGGAACAACACCACACCGGTGGCGATAAAAACGCTCAAGCCGGGCACAATGGATCCGAAGGACTTCCTCGCTGAGGCACAGATCATGAAGAAGCTGCGACACGCCAAGTTGATTCAATTGTATGCTGTGTGCACGATGGAAGAGCCGATCTACATTATCACGGAATTGATGAGGAATGGCAGTTTATTGGAATACTTACAAGGTACGCAAGCACAAGGTACGCATGGTTTGGCTCCCTCATTGGCCTTTTTATTGATTCTAATTAAATTGTGTTCTACACACACAACAACAAAACTCAAGCTATACAAGCTCTTAAATTATAATTAAGGGAGTCTATAAAATGACGTTATTCAAAAATTATCGATGATTTTCAGCACCTTATTCTTTGAAAATATTAGAAAAGTCCGAATGAAAGCGTTTTAAGCTTTGAAAAGTATTGTTTTTAAAGAGAACAAATATATTTTTTAATCGTTTAATATAATGCATATTTTATTTTCTCATTAATTTTGCAAAGTGTCATCCCGAAATATTGCTGCAAAATCAATAAAGTTAATATTTGTATAATCATGTCTTTCTGTTGGATTATTGTTATAGCGCAATTGTGTACTTTCTTTTTTTTCCCCTTTCCTTTTTCTTTTTAGGGAAGGGCAGAGGTCTAAAATTGCCACAACTGATCGACATGGCCGCACAAATAGCCGCTGGTATGGCGTACTTGGAATCGCAGAATTACATCCATCGTGACTTAGCTGCTCGTAACGTTCTCGTGGCAGATGGAAATGTCGTTAAAATCGCGGACTTTGGTTTGGCTAGACTCATCAAAGAAGATGAATATGAGGCTAGAATAGGAGCACGCTTCCCTATCAAGTGGACCGCGCCTGAGGCCGCCAACTATAGCAAATTTAGTATTAAATCCGATGTATGGTCGTTTGGTATTCTCCTTACTGAATTGGTCACATATGGTAGAATACCTTATCCAGGTAAGTCCTGTATTCTAAGCTTATTCTTTCTTTATATGTTCTTAATAAAAAGTTGCATAACGTAAATAAATTCATATAAAGAATTGACCTTGAAGTTTCATTAATTTCAAAAAATAAATGGAGAATGTGAATCTTATTTCTTAGGCTTAGTGATATTCGGTTTTGCTATAAAGAGAATGCTCGAGGATTCCGAAAATAAAATATCGATTCACGTCCTTATTGCAATTCATTCCTCAATTTTCGATTAAAGTAATTTGGCATCATAATAAAATGTAAACGCGTTTTTTTCTTCAGGTATGACAAATGCTGAAGTTCTTCACCAGGTGGAGCATGGCTATAGAATGCCGAATCCACCCAATTGCCCCGAGACGCTTTACAATATCATGTTGGAATGTTGGAACAAAGATCCTATGAAAAGACCGACGTTTGAGACACTTCAGTGGAAACTCGAAGACTTCTTCACTATGGAGGGTTCCGAATACAAGGAAGCATCTGCGTATTAAGTAATGGATATTTCTCTTCGTAAAAACGATTCTTCCTTCACATTACTCTATTGAAAGATGCAGTCGATGTTGTTATATCGATGACGATCATTACAATCTTTTTCATTGATCTATATGCAAATTTTCACGGTACTTCTGGAAAAGTACCGCGACCTTTATACTCGAACGATCATGATCATTTTGCGGACGATGGTGATAGAATAATTTTATTTAATGATAGTTTTTTTCTCTTTTTTCCTCCATCTTCCACGATTTTCTTTCTTTTTCTCCTTTTTTTACATTCTTGTCTTCGCATATTGTATCTGCCATAAAGCTCGAAGATTGATATTTGTATATTTTTACTTATATGACTTGACAAACATATATATTGGCATTTTGATATGCTCTATCGTCGCGCGGCGACGAGGTTTTAGATATCGTTTTAGACCGCAGTAAGAATGTTATACACACATAGACGTTAAATGGCCTTTGTAAAACCGTTTATAAGTGTCAGTTAATGTGAGATAGTGACCTCGATCATTCGTAGGAATGACAATTCCGAATGATGATGCCGCGCGATCGGCAATAATAGCGATGTAATATATTCGTGTGTACGATATTAATATTGTATTTCCCTTATTACAATTCCCGTACGCATTACGTAAAGGACGATCAAGAGAATCAATCTTTCGATAAAACTGTACTACCGACAATGTTAAAAGGACAAAACGACGGACCACGGATGCACAACTTTATCATTCCTTCTCGTTCGAGCGTAACGACTCGGAATTCCTTACGACGAACTTTCGGGAGATAGATATACGAAAGTTTCGCCGACGAACGATCTTGTGCATACAGTTTGCATGTGTACGCGAAGATTGAGGATTTATTAACCGGTCCGTCCAAGAGAATGCGGAAGACTGTTGTGTCCTTGCGGCGACTGCATTGAACGACGTTATACCCTTTCGTCTATTTGTCGTGAAACCATTAGTACTGACTCAGCTAACTGCCAGCTAACGTTTTCTAAGGTACACTTGTTACTTGTAACATATAAGATCACCTTTCGCAAGTATACACAAGAGTGTACGCATCTACGAGTGCACATGAAATATCTGTGTATCGGAAATGTTTGCATCTGCTATGAAAACGTGGAGAATCAGTATATCGTCAAATATTTTTTAAGTATTCCAAAAAAGAATGTATTTACATCACATTGTTAATCTTTTGCGGAGTCTCAAGCCGAGATATTCTCAGCACACGCGCGAGTCACTCGTTTGAAAATGTAATGCAATCCCATCTATCAGATTGACCAGAATCACATTAAATTCTTGAATGACAATTGTCTTCATACAAAAAATAAACATAGTTTATCACAGATAGTTTACACAAAAAGGTGACATTTTTTCGGATTTACATGTATCATTCACATTTGCTTTTTCAATATCAAAAAATATATTAGATATTTCACACATTTATTTATTAAATATTATATAAGATTATAATTAAATATATATTTATTATTTATTCATTAATTTTTGTACATTAAAAATTAGCTAGCCGCACATCACATAAGTATAATCAGACCAATGGAAGATCGCCATATCAATCGGCTTGAGATCGCAAAGAGTTAATCATTATTTGGTTATACATTCACGTATATTATCTCGAATTTATCATTTTTATATATTTTTATAAATCGTGTTTAAGAGCGTTTTATTATACTCATTTGTCGCGTGATTTTTCACGTTAGCGAGTACGTGATTCGAATAGTTGAAAATAGTTATTATGCGGATAAAAGTAAGTGGATAAAATTGAATATACTTCATAAATGTATGCATCCATAACGGTAAATGATGTAAAATTATATATAGATATTTTAGCAATATGTTACTCTCTTTTAATACATATGCGCGCACGTGCGCGCTCCACACACATACACATACACACACATGCAAAAATATGTATGGAATGTGCCAAAAAACCATCGCCATTCCTTTTGCCTATCGATTCTACGACGAATTTCGAGTCGACTTTTATTGCAATAAAAATTTTACTGTAAAGACTTTTCTTTACGATTTAAAAATTTGTTCCATTAACTTCGTTTTAAGAAATAAAGTGTCAAAATAATATTACGCTGATAAGAAAAAATTTTAGAACTACTCTAGAAAAGTCAACTCTAATTTCGTCAGAGAATATGCCTCGGAGATTTGATGCACAGATCTCTTACTAAACACTATACACATGCATCTTCTGTTCTGAAGAAGTCAGAGCTGTGTTAATAGTACCAAATTGATCGTGAATTTCAAAGAGGTGTGCTCACAGGCGATATCATTAATCATACGATAAATTTTTATAATATTGTTATCACTTTTTGTAATGATCAATTTTCTTGTAGAAAATACGATTTCCTTCAGTAAGTACTATCCTCAGTTGTAGAGAAAAACCACTTAAAATTAGTATAAAAAAAAAAAAAAAAAGTTATTTGTAAGAAAACAGATTCAAGCAAGTTATTGTTCATTTTGAGAAATTTTCAAATATCGCCAAACTGTATGCAGAAAATTATCAAGAATTATCATTTATGATAGCTATAGTAAGAACTAATTAAGATAAAGAGACTATATATAATTAAGAAATGTAATGCAACGATTACAAGCACAAAACGGATGAAAGTTTACTGGAGCTATTTGTTAATCTTTATCCGGGCAAAGTTTTTTTTCTATAATATTGGAAGGATAGAGAGAAGCGATTTCCTTTCAAATAATTATGTATAATAAAAACCTGTGACGAGTGAAGATAAAATTACATTAGATGTATAAGAAAAATAATCGACAAAATAAACAGAACAGTTTTGTTTACGAAAATGAAATCATTCGAAAACCAACTGTCAGATATCGGCGAAACTTGTATAAGATAAGAATTATTCCAGATAGTTTATATATCAGATGTCCCATTTTAACGGAAACAGCTGAAAATTTTTCGTATATAAATTTGATATTCTACACAAAAACTGGATGAGAGAAAAATTTTATAAAAATTCATCAACATCAAAGTTATTTGTAGACAACCTGAATAGAGCTTTTACATTTCAATTTAAAAATATCTTGTACAAACATCTTTTATGCTAAAAATTTCAATTAAGGAAACATTTTTTGTAGGATATTAATTTATGTTTTTATTAAAATGAGACATACTATATATAAAGAACTTTTTGGCATAGAAGACTATTCTCAATTTTTGATTCCAGCAAAATTTGGAACGCGTTTAATCGTCTACAATAATAATTAATTAATTTTTTTTTTTTTTTTTTTTTTTTTTACAGGAGAATAAAATATGAAAAAGATTTCTCTTGTAGCAACATGAACGAAGAGAGCGGAATTCTTGTAGAAGTCTGGACATGGTTGCTCTATCATGTCTGACACACGAGGACATTCACTAGACATAGTACATGTAAAATCACCAGACCTACAGGCGCGCGTCGGCGACAGGTGTCTCCTGTTGTACACAGGTGTGCTGTTCAGTCGGCCAGTGGTGGTCAGCGGCGCGCATTCGTGCGTGCGTGCGTGCGTGCATGCTTGGCGTGCGTGCATGCTTGCGTGCATGCGTGCGTGCTCCGTTCCGTTCCGTTCCGTGCCGTGCTATTCGTGCCGCGAGAAAACTCACCTCCTCCTGTCTTTCACGAGACGCGGGTTCCGTTCCGTTTCTTTCGCGGGCGAGGTGAGATTTTTCCCCGCGAGAAAGTTACGGGAAAAGAAAAACGCGGCCTGACGCCGCGTATGTGTCGGAGCTGTGTGTGAATAATGACTCGACCGAGGCGCAAAGTCATCGACTTACTGAATACCGAAGTGCTGAAGAGAAGTGAGTGAGACTCGTCTCTCTCTTTCTCATTCTTTTTCTCCCTCGTTTTCTTTATAATATCACGTCGTTTTCGGATAAAAACTAGAATTTTTATACGCACACGCCCAATCGATCGGAGAGGATCATGGATCCGTGTTGCGGTGGGATATTATGTTAATCATCTTTACGGTCACAGAATGCGGGAGGAAGAGCTCGAGATATCACTCAAGGTAATCGCGGGACTCAACCGTGGTCTGTTCTATTTCCTTTCAGTTTTCGGCCATATCGCTCTCTTCGTTGCATTTCTTCATTCTACTCTTCGTTCTTTTCCATTTTTGAATCCACCAGCCTATGTATTTCTATTTTATTCCATGTGTAGAAAGTATATAACGAGAAGAGGCCGGCGCGTATTCCTAAAAAAGGAACGGACGCATTTTTATATAATTCATCGTGATTTTCCATCGACGAGAAAAGCGGCTCTTCGTTATAGCGTGTCGTTGCGTTACGAAGAGTTATTACTTGATTCCACGGCGAGGCCACAAGTTCGCCGATCGCGCCGGATCGGCCGCGCCGCATTTTTTACTTCACCTTCTCTTAAAACGTCCGGTCCTCGTCTAACGATGAGTAATTCGTTTCACTCGAATAACTTTCGGCAAATAGGTGTTGTAGACTTTCGACGAGATGACCTTCGATGTACGAATCCCTCGAACGATTTAAAGATGATTTCGCAAGAAAAGACTGGAATGGAATTTTGAAAATCTAGAACAAAAAGAGAGAGAATGATATCTATTGAAATATATCTGTATAAACGTCATTGTATAATTATCTTATTATTTTTAATTTATAAGAAGAGAAAATTAATTCAATTTCCTAGATTATTTTATCCATGACATATGTATTGTATATGATCACGTGCGAATTATTAATAATATTTATACGCAAATTTATCACAAAATTTCTCACAAAATCTCTTTATTTAATCTTCTCTTTGCTATACAAAATTTGCCGACATGAGCAAAGAATGTAAAACGCTCGCAACCCCACCGGAAATCGACTCGATAAGTCTCGCACGCGATTAACACGCGAGTTACAATCGGGTGCCGTGACTGATCGATTGCAGAGATTCGAGAATTATATATATGTATATATGATTGAGAGATGGGATACAACAGTATAAAACTCGATGTAATTTTGAGAATGAGCTTCCAGTTTAAAGCATGAATATAAAATTTAATAAAAAAAAAAAAAAAAAAAACAGAATCAATTTTCTATTTGCAGGCATTTGCGTGACATTCACGTACGATCTTGCATCTAACTATTCAATCGCACAGATGTGCTAAAGTAGTATAAATAAAAAAAGAGAGAAGAGAAATAGGGAAGCGCGCGCATATAGAATCTCTCACGCATACGAGCTTGGTGCTGCTCCAGTGATCTCTGCTTATCTTTCGATTGCCGGTAACGGTACCTGCTCGTGTTTTCATCGCGCCGGTCACCGGAGAGACTACATGCTTATATACGCCTTTTTTTATTAATATTATTTATATACGGTGTTCCGGAATTATCGAAATACCGTTCCTTCAATCTTTTTCCGTAAAAATATCGAGGATGATGTCATCATCTTTCACAATTTTTCAATTTTTAACATTATATATATTTTTGCAATTCAGTGTCAAATTAAGATGTCATTCAATCGTTATTTATATTACGTTTCTTTATTTTTGGGGTTCATTTCTGATCAAGTTACTCGCATGGTATTTCGAATTGTACACTATTGTTCCGGGACACCCCGTACTTTCTTCATATCATTTCTGCGGTATATTACCGGATTCCAATCGAACGAGGAGCGCGGTATGATGGTCCGTGGTTTATGGCTATATCGGAACGATTAAATCAGGATGAGGATGATATTGATGCAAAATATTCTGGTGTGCCTTATATAGTCATTAATTGCAGTGCATCGACGTTCGACTTCAATATATACTCTCGTACATACACGAGCATTCCTGAGATACTCTCTGTGATGCGGGCCATATATGTCATTTTGAATTTTAAGTCCTAAATTAGATGCTCGCAGAAGCCAGGAGATCGTTTTCGGCGACCGGTTTTTTTTATGGCCTTTACATCTTTATCCATGTAACCCACTTCTCTTACGCGACATACCGTATAGATGGTATTTGGCGAAATTATTTGGAACACATTCCTCGTCGATCGTCAATCTGCAAGAAGCGAATTTATTGAGAATAACTCAGCATTAATTTTTTTGCCAAATTAAATTTTCAATCTTTCGAATATTAATTGAATGATCATTTCTATTATTCAATGCCTATTAATCCATTTACTTTGAGGACAGATAAAATCTATTTAAAGACAAATTAAAATTGCATTAAGAGTTTTACTTAAATTTAAAATAATCCTTTTGCCATGATTATTGATATTCTTCTCTCGAGGTATATATTCTCCGCGAATAAAAAATAATATTTAATATTTTTCTTATTTAGGTGGTGATAGTGGGCAACGGCGCCGTGGGGAAGTCGTCGATGATTCAAAGATTTTGCAAAGGTACATATACGAGGGACTATAAGAAGACGATCGGCGTAGACTTCCTGGAGCGTGAGATCGAGTAAGTAATCGCTCGTGCGTTGCGTGTCGAATCATTTTAATTGAAAATTACTTGACTTAACAAGACTTGACATTCGGAACAAAAAATAGATTAAAATTTTAGTCTACAATGTTATATTAACTTATTATTAATTATGAATTTTCGAGACGCAACGGGGATTATTGAGAAAATTTCGAGAAAAAAGAAAATAACGAAAGAATATTTGTGACATTTAGAGCGCAAAAAAAAATCTAAAAGCAGACATTTCTCGAATACTTTCAAAAATATTTTTAAACACAATCGTGGATGTGCTATAGTACAAATTAAATCGATTCGAATATTATACCAATTTGATTATTAATTGTCGATCATCATACTGCTACTTACATGTATACGGTTTCGAGACGCGACGTGTCTAAGAAAAACCCGATTTTAATCATGCCAGCGCGAGCTACCGTGGGATACTTCTTGCATCCCCCTTCGAATATTCAACGATGTAATGTCGGTCAATGTAGAAGGAAATTTTTGTTTCGTTGCATATGTGTGTGCGACCCATCTTTTAATATCCATCATATCAATCACTTTTTGCATTCCTAGGAATGAAATAATTCGCAGTAACGGTTTGAAAAATAATTCATAAATTCACAAAAAAATTATATATATATATAGGATTAAAATTAGAAAATATATAAATCAAGATTAATTAAAATTGAGATGAATTAAATTAGAAATATAAATTAAGATTAATTAAGATTAAAATTAACATTTTATAAACTTTGCATTATAATGGCATCTTTTAATTGACGACTTTAAAAAGATTTTTAAAGTCGTCGATTAAACGATTTCTCACGAATATCGATTGCTTTAATAACATATGGATAATAAGTATGTAAATAAATATGTTTTGTGCTGACATATACAGGGTCGACAGCGAGGATGTAAGATTAATGCTGTGGGATACCGCAGGACAGGAGGAATTTGATGCTATCACAGCGGCTTACTATCGCGGCGCTCATGCTTGTGTCCTCGCTTATTCGGCCACCGACAGAGATTCCTTCGATGCTATTCCGTCGTGGAAACTCAAAGTACGAGTCTATAAGAATAAGCTTCATTCGATTCTAATTCTTCATCTTTAGTTCTCCCTGAAATTTAATTCACGAGAAAATTAATAAATGGAAATTCATAAAAAACTAGAAGAATTACTTAATACACACAATCGAATTTTGAGGCACTTCATGTAATCTTTCTAAAAATTTTTTTTAAAGGTAGAAAATGAATGTGGAGAAATTCCCACGGTCCTGGTGCAAAATAAGATCGATCTCGTGGAACAATGCGTGATTGATCCGTGAGTAATTTCAATCAAATTTCTTGGAAAAAAAAAAAAATTTGTATCTATAAAACGAAAACTACTTGGTATATATTACAGGGACGAAGCTGACAGGCTCGGCCGCGCCTTAGGCTGCAAACTCCTACGGACGTCCGTGAAGGAGGATATCGGTGTGATGAGCGTCTTCCGGCACTTGGCATCGCGGTGTCTGCACGAGATGCGTCGCTCCGACGACGACTATCAGGACGACCTAAGATTGTACTCCGCGGAACCGAGATCGCCTTCCGTCATTAGTACGAGTAGTTTAATCGCGCTTGTAAAAGTCCGTAATATTCACTTGTAAAGTGGATGACGTTGCATCTTTTCTTACTTACAGGTGCGTTCAATCCGGACGGATCAATGTGTGGCCGTAATGCCGGTAATGGAACGATAATCCTCCGACCGGGCGGTAAAACGAAGAGTCATAAGAAACGAAATTTCGTGAAGAATGCTTGTAGACTCTTGTAGCTATTTTCTCTATAGTATACGCACGTACGTATATATAATATAATATTACATTGCGCTCACAAAATATCGCACGGAAGTGTATACATGGTATGTGTGCCTTGTAAATATATATAGTTTATTCTGGTAAGCGAAACATGGATGAGTGATTTTACAGTGTCCAACAGTGCAAAAGCTCGTCAAATTTTTAACTAATGGCCTATGGTAAAAGTTACAACTGTAAAGAATACATAATATGCATATCACATTTAATGGGAACTTCTTAATTTATATGCAATAGAAATAATTATATTCAAAAGTTAACCAAATAGTGTAGATTACAAGATACAGAAAAAAAAGAACTAATCGCAGACATTAAGTACAACTCTATGTGCATTCGCCACTGCGAATGGGAATACGTAATTTTGTAAATTTCTCTCGCCATATATTATCATATTGAATAAAAATTATCATTATATTTTTTTAAATTATACTGCATTCAAAGTTCTAACTGTGAAGTCAGGGTTATAATGCCAATATTAATAGAATATTAATGATAATAATATTATAATAATTATTTTATTATATAATAATTATATATATATATATTTTATAAATATATATAAATTATTATACATTTCTTTATTATATATGTTATAAATAAATATTATATATATTATAAATAAATAATTATAATATATATAATAAATATATATAATAATTATTATATAATAATATAATATAATAATAGTGAGATTTTTTTTATACAGATTAGCGCGACGATATTGATTATCTAAGTCTAACAATAATAAAATATCTGAAAAATTAATCATTCATTGTCTTAATTTAATAAAAAATATTTTATTATCTTTATAGTTTTTCGTTTTTTTATCGCTTTACAAATGCCATTAATATTTGAAAAATTTATCATTTGGAGTGTAAATGAAGTGAAAAATAAAAAAATATTTTACTTTAATTTACTATCGACATCATTTTGCATTGTTTTAAAAGCTGATCAGATACATATATTTGAAAAATTTATCATTCAATGTGTCTAAATTTAGTGAAAAGTATTTTATTATCGTCAATAATAATCAATAATAATAAGCTCTATAAAAATTTGAAATTAAAATTGAATGAAATACGAAAAAACATTTCCGAAACGTACTACGGTTTAAATAATAAGTTAATATAAACCACAATCTCTTAAGACAACTATTATAGTAAGTTACTTAATATATCTATTGTATATGTTATATACTCTTATGTTTATATTATTATACAAAATGAAATCTTTGTACATTTTGCTAAAAATAAAACATGACACATCAAAGTCTTTGATAATCGCGCGCGTGAAATCTGAAAGTCTCATCTCTAAATATCCATAGGATAAGAAAAAACGAATAAGATACTTAAAAATTTTCAAATAAATATTAATTATTGAATATCTGAATTGAAAAAAAAAAATTACAATGAAATGGATTAATTGTCCTCATGATCCTAGAAACTGATATTTCTTACTGATAATAACTGATGTTTTACATAGCAAATGTACAATTATATCAAATAAGAATATAAAGATCCACTTATTTAACTTTCAACATTCATATAAGATTTAAGATTCTGCATTTGTATACACATTTTTTTTAAGAAACTTCTCTTTATTTCAAAACGTACATATATTAGGTCTGAAAACTATTGATCAAGTTTTCTTTCGCGAGCAAAGATATTCTTTTTTTTCTAAAGAATGTTAAAATGCTACATCTTAAAGGGTAAGTTCGGAAATTGTGTAAGAAATTATCAGAAATCAATATCATATCACTCTAATGTTAAATCCAATTGATTGCTATGTATTCTACATGTCCAAATGGTGTACGCGGTCTGACTTACCCGCGAAAGAAAATGGAAAATTTAGTGCAAAAAATAACACGCAATTTGTCCCGAGTGTTCCCTAAAATCGCTACGATCGCGATAACGCCAAAACTTTGGAAAACTTCGATATTCCGAATCTGTATGAAAAATGAGGCAGACTTATCTGCCAAATAATCCCTTGTTGTTTTCACTGTGTCATTTCCAAGATATGCATCTTATCAATATAATCGAGTAATCCCTGCAACCTCTTCTTGATTCGTTTCTGATCATCCAAGGTGCATCCGAGAATGGCAGTCTCAAAGATTTTATCCGAATGACCCATACCATGGGAAGAACACGCATTCATAAATTCTGCGCATCTTTGTCGAGTGCTACTTGGATCGTGGCGCAAGTTTATAATCAAGCCATCGATTAAGCCGTTAACCTGAAGCAAATAAAACGACGATTGATCACTCATTGAAAATTTGTATTTTCATACAATATGATCGCCGAATACCTCACATACCTGATGTAATGCTTCCTGCTGTACATGATCGCGCTGAACCGTAACTAATACATCTACAGTCGAACAGCGCATAGACAATCTTTCTGCATACCTCAAAACATCATCCTTATCAGCTATACGAAAAAGAAATATCGTTACTTTAATATTTCTTCGAATGTATTCTTTTCAAAATAAAAAATAATATCATATATAATAAGTTTACAATCAATATTGGAATATTAGAATTATTAAACATACATGTATTAAAATGTCTTTATAAAATAAAATTATTATATTAACATTTTAATACAATATTATTATTATTATATTGTTACCATTGTATTTAAATTATATTTGTATAGAAATAGAATTCTAATTTATTTGAATTCAAAAAACGATTTGATTCCAACGAGTTTTGACAACGTGACATATTTTTATATAGAAATTAATCGACACATTTTATACACAGAAACAAAAAAATGTCTCAATCATACTGATACGTAGATAAAAATATATATCTCCGTTTTTTTATCACATTTCTAGAATATCGTCTTCCATCGAGAATATAATTGACATATAGTTGACATAAATTATAGCGAACACTTACGCTCCTCGAGACTGATTAATATATCATTGTTCCTAAGCGTGTCCAAGGTCGTCAATAAAGTATCCTTTTCCTCCTCGAGTCTCGCGGCATCCTTCCGCAATTGTTCTACGTGCAGCTCGATCTGATCCAACAGACCGACTAACCTGTCTTTCGGCTTCGGCACTTTACCGTGTTGCTGTTGTTGTTGTTGCTGTTCACTCTCCATACTGTACGTTTTACCGTTTATTACCGTCTCAAACGAACAGCGATCTCTAATCGGATTTTGCTTGACAACGTCGATGCGAACGCGCGCGCGCACGCCTCTCTCATCCAAAATCGCTCACGCGATCTGCGTCAAGATCCGCTACCCGCTACGTCGAGCTGGTTTATATGTCGCGTTACATGCACGCCTCTCCTGATATATCGCATCCGACGCGAAACTTGTATAGGATAAAGGAAATATCCGCGACCTCACATTGACTCTTACTTCCTAACGGCGTTTAATTAAAGTTGATAGGCGTGAGTAATAGCGCAAGAAAACCACGAACGACTGATTATATGCGATATGTCAATAGTATAATATATATCAGATATTGGAACCGGCAATCTTTTCCTCGTACACGCGATTAAGATAGCTATAGATGTCACACGCGTATACAATCGAATAATAATCGAATTGATTCACATCCGGGAAGTGTGATTCGATTCCGACGCTTCTCGACGTGACGTATTTTTATGTCCGTTTGACATTTCTTTATATCTTCCCTCCCAACCTAGAATGTTTACATATATTCTTTTAATGATAGAATTATTTAATGAAATATATTTATACTATATTGTCACAGCGTGATTATTGCGGCAGAGAAATTATATTTTGATGATGCAGGAATTGGCAACGCCACAAAACAGCTGTTTTAATTTGGAAAAATCACAATTGCATCTGATTGCGTCTGATATTCTATATATATATATATACGAAATAAAATGCCTGTGTGTATATTGTAAAATAATAAAAATGATTGTGTATGTATGTGTGTACAAAATATGTCCACGATCGCACATAGTTTTGAATTAAATAATTGAATATAAATATAAACTCTCTCTCTCTCTCTCTCTCTCTCTCTCTCTCTCTCTCTCTCTCTCTCTCTCTCTCTCTCTCTCTCTCTCTTGTCAGGATTAGACAAAATAATTTTATAAAATATATAGCAACAATGGAAGAATTTGCGATAAGGAATCTATAAGTTGAAATATATTATTTTTATCTGTATTCACGTCGCCAGCGTGAATCCTCTATCTTGCCGATTGGACAGCTGCTGTCAAAATTATATAATTTCAATTTCAAAAAAATTTCAAACTGTTTTAATATTTCTACTCATAATTATTATCAATATTTATTCTCTGAATTCTTATCTAAATTCTACCGTCCATTCTAGCTTGAATTCAGTTGCTGATTTGATTGACCTGTTATAGAGGGCGCGTTCCACTTAACGACCGCAACGCTCACGGTATCATTTTATCCTTGTTGTTCGCCGAATGTTAAACAAAGACAGATGATGCTCGCGAGCATCGCGGTCGTTAAGTGGAACGCGCCCAGAGACACCGACTGATCGCGATTGTTAGCGTCGTTTCTTTTTCTTTCCGCCGAGCGTGTCTTAGGGTGAGCATAACGCGTTCTTATAAAATGTATTTCGTATCTGTTTCGTTCACTCCTCATCGTTTATCGTTTAGCTAAAACGTTATTTCGCGCACGCTCGAAAGTTTATGCTATTTTATACCTGAATTTGATATCTGAACCGTTTTGCGTTTTACCACATGTTTCTCACAGTATTTCCATTCTATGTTACAGACCTGTCTGCCGAATTACACTAACAGAGTTGCAAACTACTGCTAAATATGGTAAATAAATAAGTATTTGCCGTATTACTTGACTACGTTTTACTAGGTTTTCTTTTTGGACACGTATAAAAATTTATACTTGATGTATGGTTCATTGAAATATTAAATCTGTGATAAGATAACCTCAAAGCAAGTTTTTTTGATCGTTACTTTCGTATTAGACTGTACGTTGAAGATTAAAGATTGGAATTTTTTATTTATCTGAACAAAAGGAACTAACATTTCTTATCTTGATCGATTTAATTTTAATATTTAATATATAGTCTATAAATATGGGCTTTAGTTAAATGACTGAACGAAAGAATAATGTGAATAATTTTTCTTTTTATCTTTAGCCACGAGAAATCAAAGAGATCAAGGACTTTCTTCTGAAAGCCAGGAGGAAAGATGCAAAGTGTAAATATATCTTTATTAATTCATATATATATATATATCTTCTTTTCATTCTTGTATGGTGTAATTGATTTGTTGTTTTCCTTTCAGCTGTGAAAATTAAGAAAAATGCTGATAATGTCAAGTTTAAAGTTCGCTGCTCCAGATTTTTATACACTCTTGTCATTACCGATAAGGAGAAGGCTGAAAAGCTGAAGCAATCCTTACCACCAGGTATAACAAATTCTATAAGAGAAAGATTGCCAATTGTATTTTTTAGTTGAAATTGTGTTCACGATATAATAGTACCTCCCAACGTTTCCTTTGTCATATTCTTATATATATTTATTACAAAATCATTTAATTTTTGTGAATAATTCAAGCTATTTTCTCAAGCTTAGTTGCAATAATTATAATATAATTAAAATATTTCTAGGTTTACAAGTAAAGGAAGTAAAGAGGAGCGAACGTGTATAAAATGAATAATTAAACTATCTTCTTAAACACTAGCATTTTCTTTAATTTCCTTATAGCTATCAATCCTGCCCCTCTATCCGTCAATAGTTTCAAAAATTTTTGAAAAATATATCGTGGAGAATATTGTATTACAATTACATGTCATCAAAATTTTAAACAAATATTCAATGGGGGAAAAGACTTAATCGGCAAAACAATTCATTTTATCTCAGATCTACAAATATATACATCTATTTGCGTATATGATAAACTTACCAAGATTGCCGACTATATTTTGTAATTGAAATTATTTGCAATGTAATATTGCCTCATGCTTCTTTTCTAACATCTTATGCTTATTGTAATATATATTTATTCAAAAAGATTTAATTTTTTGAAATAATAATTAAGATTTCCTCTCAAGAAAGTTATAGTTGCAATCTTTATAAAGACACAATATTGTACATAAAATGTTATTTAAATACAATATCTTTTATATGAAATTTGTCTGCCCATTTTGCAAAAATGTTACAATATTAAAATGTGAGATTGCTGCTTTTGTTGTTCAATTATCTATATGCAATTCATATATAATAAGCGTTCCTGAAGAAAGAAAGTGTAAATAGCATGACGTATATACAGACTGATCCACACATACATCTATCTTATTCATATGACTCTTCACTTCTTCAAAGAGAGGATGTGTATATATCACGTACTGTTATAATCTCTAGTATCATATATAGCAAATTATTCATGTTTTGATATATTTCTTTTGGTTCCTTTCTCTCACAAAACGCTCTTAATTCTCTCTCTTGTAAAACTACAGACTATATGTATAAAGTAAATTCTTTGAATAAAATACAGATATTGGGACCACGACGTTTTTTATTCATCGCATTCATGATAAGTTGTCCTGCAAAAAAAAAATATAGATCTTTATTTCTAATACAATGCAATTAAAGAAACTAATTTATTGTAGCCATGACAATTGATTTAAAGTAGTTTCTTACATATAATGAGCACAGAATATAAGTACCTTTGCTTATCTTTATTACGTTTTGATAATCTCCTGCCGTGGTCGCATGTCGACAAAGTGTATCGTTTGGTATGCACCCGATTTGCCCTGAGTTCGCGCATTTCCTGAGTCTTCGCTTTTTCCACCTTCTGCATAAATTTAGCGATGAGTTCCGAACAATTCAGATTCTTCTCGGGCTCCCATGTATCGTCAGCAGGACTGAACCCTTTCCATCTGATTAAAAATTCTTTCATGCCATTTTTTTTAAAACGTACCTCGATTATTTTTTCTACCTCAAATTCCTTCAAAGTTTCTTTATCATCTTTATTGTTTTGCTCGTCTAGAAAATGATTTATATATACATATAAATAGAATTATTTTTATAATGAATATTTTAAGATAAAATGATTAATGACAAGAGTGACATACCATTCTCATTTTGTTTTTTCAGAGACCCTTTCGACTTTTTCGATTTGTCTGTTTTCGTCGATCCAGTTTTTGGCGATTTTGTCTCCTGTTCCTCTTCTTTAGCTAAAAACTTTTCTATTAATTGAGGGCAATTCAGATCCTTCTCGTTTTCCCAAGTATCACCAGATTCTCCATAACCCTTCCATCGTACCAAAAACTGTCGGTTCCCTTTATTAGCACGAACTTCGAG
The DNA here is from genome assembly GCF_030449975.1 of Polyergus mexicanus. NCBI lineage: Eukaryota > Metazoa > Arthropoda > Insecta > Hymenoptera > Formicidae > Polyergus > Polyergus mexicanus. The sequence continues at coordinate 11,618,753 of NW_027223325.1, forward strand.
AAGTTTTTCTACCTGAAAGAAAAAAATATTTGTATTAGCTTCATATTTTCCAGATTTTTTAAACAAAGATAAAAGAAGCATATATTTACAGCGTCTACAGTTATTTGCAAAACATTGTTGATTATTAATTATTTATGGTAAACTATTTTGAATATAAAGAGTGTCTCTCCCAAAATTCTCAAATCAAAATATAACAGGAAAGTTTACAGAAAAATAAATAATAAAGTCTGCAACTATTTATTTCAAGTAGCTTTTTTGAAATATAATCAAAATATATATTTTTATTTTTAATTTTTCTTTACTTTCTAGTTCTATTTGTATTTGCGAATGAAAGTGTTACATATATAATCATGTTCATATAATCTTATTTTCATTCATAATTTTTCATTCTATATATTAAGTAATGAAACTTTACATTATCATATAATTGATGTATAAAATGCCAACAAATAATAAAACAATATAACGAATTAGATTAACAGTAATAACTCGCTTGAATACATCATAATACATTTCAAACAGAATTCCTATTGTTTATGATTAATTATATTTTAATAAATTGTAACTCATGATTGTGCATAGAGTGAAAAAACGAATGAAAGACAGAATGTATATGTGCGTTTTTAAAACAAAACGCTATCTAATCTCCTGCTTCTTTCGACGGCGATGAAACATAATATCAACACACCAATAGTTAAGTAAATATATAATTACAGATGTAAACAAAAATTTCCTATCAATCTATATTGAGAGAGATAACAACAATTCATGCTTGGACTATCTTGATTAATAGTTTAAGCGCCCTGTATGTATAGAAAGCACGATATAATACAATCTTACTATGTAGACAGTTTTATGCATACATAAAATGGCAAATGTAAAGTAATGGAAGAGAGGGATCAAGTTTTAGAAAAGTTTATTTACATTCGAAAAATAACTTTTTGAAAATGAAGAGTCTGGCAGAGTTATTATCTTGTTTTTTCCCATATTGTGATCTACGAATTTTAGGACACCCTATATAATTACAAAATACGGCTGTTACTAAAGCTCGTATCAGACTATGCATTGAAGATTGGATTGAAATTTGACCAATTAGGACAAAGAAATTTTAGTTTCTTTTCTTCTGATTAGTCAAATTCCAATCTTTAATCTCCAATCTTCAGTTTTCAATGCGTAGTCTGATACGGGCTTAAGGGCCGTGGCACATAAAAAAAAATTAAGACGAATTGACCAATCACGATCGAACAGTAAAGCAGCCAGATTAAAACGTAAAGGCCTTCACACACAAAATTCCATAAGGACGTAAGAAAATGGACCAATCCCAATCGAGTATTTGGCTGTCCATAACCCTTCCACTTTTACGGAAAGCCCAATACTTGATTGGGATTAGTCAATTTTCTTATGCTTACGTCTTATGTCCTTACAAAATTTTGTGTGTGATGGCCTCGAGCAACGCTGAAAATTCCATATGGATGAAATTCTTAAGTCTTAAGTTTTTTTTTGTATCACGGCCTTAAAGCGGCGTCTACAATGAGAATTTAAGCCTTAAGCCGTAAGAAATTAACCAGTCATATTCGATTATTCATCTCACATTCAACTGTCATCGATCAATTCCTTACAGCTTAAGGCTTAAGATGTGAAGATTCAAGATTGAAATTTAATCAATCAGAACAAAGAAACTTTAGTCCCTTTTGTTCTGATACGGGCTTTACTACACCTATTGTAAACATCGCTTAACTGCACGTATATCGTGCATTTTTTTCGCGCCATGATGTTTACTGCGTAGAAAAAAAAGAGCAGAACCATAGACTTATAATCCACATATGTAAATACAATGTATTAATAATATGTTAATAAAGCCTAACCGAAATCAGTGTTTGCCAATTCATCTTATATCAGGTATTATCCCTATTATGGAAAAAAAAAAGTTTGAAAAAATACATTGTAAATAATTTTCTTAAAAACAATTTTTCTTTTTTTAGTACTAATTGATTTGTCTCATTAATCTGTACATACAAGTATTACGGTAAGATTATCGAAAACTAAATATTTTACGAGATATTTAATTTTTTATATCAAAATATGTCAGATTAAAATATAAAATAACTCAAAAAGTACTTAATAAAAAAATACTTTATTATAGTGTTTTGGAAAGCTCTCGATGTCAGCTACAAGAATACCAAATAAAAAATGGGGCTTTCCATTTAAGATTTTAAAGTTGACTTTACATGACCTTCAAATGATTTTCCAAGGTCAAATCATTGTCACCATCTTATGGTCCCCTTGAAGCCACACAACTTTTGTTCGAAACGTTTTTCTCTTCCGGGCTTGGTTTTTGAGATATTCGACTGGATGGATTAAAATGGACCACCCAGTATATATATATATAGTGTGTACAGACCTCAATAATTTTCAAGTAAACAGACTTCGTAAAAGTTAAACAATATCTAGATACCGGTTACATAACAAATTGAATTATTTAACGATCCTGTTTATTGTAAAGTCGGTCGTTGTTTATTCGTCGCTAATGACCGCGCGTTCAGCAGAAAAAACTGCTTTGCAACCGTTGCAAAATTCTTTAATATGATTGGTTTATACATTTAGATTCGGCAGGAACTAAGGACAACCAATCGTATCAAAAAAATTTACAACAATCGCAAAGCTGCTTTTTCCGCCGAACGCAGCTATTGTATAACGTAACTGGCGTCGATCGGTGGGCGCGAAAGCTCGACGTGTAGAACCTCACCTCGTATTCGATGTCGACATCGGACTTGTCCACCTCGCGGGCCGACGTGGACGCTTTCTGATCCTCTCTCCGTCTACGTTTGTTAGGCGAGGACTTTTGACCGGCGGCGGACTTCTCGCCGTTTTCCCGCTCCTCCGCCTCGGAATCGTCCGTCGCGACGCTGTCGTCCGTGTGCGCCGTCGACTTTTGCACCGGTGCGCCGCGTAGCGAGCGTTTCTTCGAGGCGCCTTTACGCATGGCGGACAAGTTGTTGTTCCTGCCGGCCTGCGTCTCGCCATTACCAGCGTTCTCGGTGGCTGTCCGCGTGCCGCCATTTTCCTCCGACTCGCTCTCGCTCGTAGTCTCGGACTTTCTACGCTTGTTTTTCATGCTAAGCCGACGCATGATATCTCCGTAATATTGTTGATGCGGCGATCCTTCCGCGTGAAGGCGGAAGGGCTCCTCCTTAACAATTCGCGAACACTATGAGCACACGGTAAGCCCCGGGACGCGGTTCTTTCTCCGCGTCTTTTCCCTCCTTTCTCTCTCTCTCTCTCTCTCTCTCTCTCTCTCTCTCACACACTCTTTCTCTGTCTTCCTTCCTCGCACACTCCGTCGATGTTTTCTTTTTCTCTTCCCGCCGCGCTCTAAACCGTTTCAATAGAGTTTACGCTCAGACGAGATTACGCTCTTGTGCACATTCTTGCTTTTATAACTCGCCGCGAGACGCGCTTTCGGTACACGCACACTCCAATGTATTGGTGGAGAGAGTACAGGAGAATATAACGTTATCAGAGATGGAGGGACAAACCTTTCCGCGGGTAGGAGAGTTATCCTCTCTTTCACGCGCATGCGTGAACATGCAATATACCGTATGTAATAATAAGTTCTGGCAACGGCGATCTTTTCGATGTCGATCCAGTGCAATTTCGTCGATTAATCTCAGGTTTAATTATGGGGTCGATAGTCTATAAAAATACAATGTTAATGTTACTTGCCGATATTGATAATTATTTAATATTTTTTTTTAACAGTGTTGCATTTATATCTCGTATACGTTTGTACAGAAGTTCGATTCAAAAGGCTGAAATTTTTTATAAACATTGAAAATTGATCTGTTATATGAAAAATTAGATATCCAATTTTATGAAAAGATAAATGTCTTTTGATGTATTTAAAAATTTACGTGTCTTCTACAAAGTAAACTTCTTCTTAAGAGATGCATTTCTTCGCGAAATATATTAAATTTATACTAATCGATAACTGAACGATATTAAATATTAAATATTCGATAAAATGTCGAACGCTGTGCACTTGTTTTAATTTCAACATTTCGATACTTCTCGGCTCTATTTTGAACAGTAATTATTCATAACAATTTTCTCTCACCTAAATTGTCGGCAACTTCTGTTGTTCGATCTGATTATCGATTGACTTTCTCCCATTCCTTATACTTAGACAAATTCCGTGTAATTTTAGCTACTGCACTCTATCTCTTTTCTCTTTTTTTCCTCGCAAAGCCTGAATATATACTCGTGTAGTTTTGAACGCAAGAAGTGCAAGAGTGTAAAAACGCGTGTACGAGTGTAGGTGAAACGAGCACATTTATTTTGCGACGTATTTTCTCACATACTCGTGAAAGGAATCGAACAATCATTTCGACAAATCGATGAAATAAACGAGAGCTGCTGACAATTTTTGCAGGAAGCGGAATGAAAATTATTGAAAAATGCAATCGATGCCCAAGATTAAATTAAATTTCTACTGTACCTCTAACGACGTCTCCTACCGTTTACTGGCCTCTGCACGAAGCGGCCATATTGACTATGAATATTACCGGAAACAATGGAGTAGTTTGAATACGACATCGATATATTAAGCGATCGATAATATTTCACCGACTTCCATCCAAAATTTTTCGTGCGAATTTTTGCGCGGCTAGGGTAACACGATCAAGTAAACTATCTTCTTTTCTTCTTTCTCACCCGAACTCATAGATGACCTGCAGCGTATCTGTCAAATCTGGAGATAATTTAAAGGATGAGGATTTTTTAAATTAATTTGTGGATTCAAAAGAGCGCCTAATATGCTCTTCTTATATCGATTTAATTCAATTGAAGGATACTGATAACAAAAATCTGACTTTTTTTTTTTTTTTTTTTAGAATTTGGAAAGATAAATTTTAAAATTAAAAAAAATTAATATAATTTAATTTTTTGTCAATGTCGTCAAAGTCTAAATTTTTTAATCGATACAATTAATGATATTAAAAATATATAAATTTCCAGATTTAATTATCAAATTGGATGAAAGCATGATGTTAATACTCTCAAGATCCAGTTCGTCGTTCGTTTCGAAAAATCAAGAAGATATAGCAGAGAATAATCACACAATACACACCAATTTCGCTTGCTTTGTCTTGCCTCGTTGTCCTGACAACGTTGCAAGCTGCGATCGAAACGCTTCTTATCAACGTACTTGTGGAACACTTTTTCCTTTGCTTTTCATCGGCTTCATTTTCATTTTTCTTTTGCCAAACGAATCGGCATGGCCAAATTCGTGAGTACTTATGAGAAGCCTCTACCTCATATCGGCCTGCCGGATTGGTACGCCAAGCAATGGGAGCTGCGACGAAGCGCGGACATTAGACGAATCGAGGCCTGTCAACTACGGAATTCAGGCAAAAGTGTGCGTTCGGAGGGGAACGTGACAACGAAATGGGACACTTATATAAATAATACTCGATTGATGGACAGGTGTGATGCAAATTATTTAACATCATTAGCGTAAACACTATAAAAAAAAATAATCGAATTTTTATCGGTTTTTTTATCTCTACATACACACAATTAATTCTAGTTCTAATAAATATGTTCAAATCGATTTCAATCGATATTTATGAGAAGAAACATAATTTTCCGACGTAATATTTTATTTTGGCAGAGTGACAGAATTATCAAGGTGGAAAGACACGCTGGCAGACTTGTTACAAAAATTATTAATCGAAACACGTATGCTAAGCGATGAGAAGGCCGATACGGAGAAGGAAATTGAAAGCATAGACCATCCCCTACGAATTGTCAGCGAGTGCATTTCGATAAGGGATTGCCGTAGAGGTACCGAGCTCACGTATGACGAGACTGATGTCGAGCTGAAGAAGGAACTCTGCGCGATCGCCAATGTTAAAGAAACGTTGACCAACAGGTGATTATCATACTGATGATGATACAAAAAGTTTCTTATATCTTCGTTTATGTATTGCAGAGCACAGGCCGCGTGGGAAAAGTTAAATCATTTGGAGGACGTGAAATTTAAGCTAAGCTTAGATATAGAGGATAAAAATGAAACTATTAGAATAGACAAGGAAAATCTCGAATTGAGTGAGACTTGTGCAAACATAAGCTACAAGCCGAGAGTGTCAATTACCGAAAAAACGGAGTAAAGTATTACTTTTTCATATATTATATGATTATTATTGCAGCTAATTAGTAATCTAGTATCATATATTTATAGTTCTATTACGTACGAAATTTGGTTGGACCGATGTCAACGTTTAAAAATGTTAGCCGACAAGGAACTGAGTGACGGTTACACTTTTCGCGAAGCTATGCGCGTAATGAAGGAATGCGCGCAGAATGATATCAAAGCTCAACAAGATGCGACGGATTACACTTTGAGAAAGAGGATTTATCAAACACAAAAAGCTAGGAATGAAATGGAATGGCAGAAGCTCAAGGTGTTTATGGTCAATCGTATCTTTTTACCTCGATTTTGGAAGATTTTAATATAAATAGATAGAATAATAGCTAATTTTATAATTTTACGCTAATGAAGTTATTAATTTTTAATTTAAACAGAATAAAAAATTAGAAGAATGAATAATAATCACATAGAAGAAATATTGAAAAAAAGGATATTTTCTCTCATCTGCATTTTTTAATCTAAATAGGTACAGAAGGAAATGGAAATGTTAGGAAAAGAAATAATTGAGTTAGAAAAAGCATTGATGAATAAAACAAAAGTGGTAAAATGCGTCGAAACACGATTAGAAAATCGTGCGTATCGACTTGGCTCAGAACTTTGTACGGATGAAGTTGAATTAGGATTGAAGAATGAAGTTCTGCGATTAAAACAGACTAAGGAGGATTTGATTCAGACTATCGAACATGCAAAGTATGTATTTGTGTCTGATATCATGGTTGATCATTACTGATCGTTCAGCATTCATTTTCCTAAGCGCGATATTAAATTTATCTTTCAGAGCGAGCTACAATAGTTTAGAATCTTTGCTTATACGTATCGACAAGAATTTGGATGATAAACAGCACTCTCTAAACACTGATGTCATGTGTTTAGACACGAGATCAATGCTAAAGACATGGGACAAATCAAGTTTACCTAATGAGACAAACCGTAATATTGTGTTAACACGCATGGAGAAAGAAATTCCGCTAGAACCTTAATTTGCTTGTTTTATCTGCCTGTATTTCACTCCCAGTTTCTTTTTTAAAATACGGTAACTTTGTAGAAAGCTCTATCATACTTAATATTTTTAGATTTTGTAATATTGTCAATTTTTTATCTTTATAAACAGATATTTATAACATACAAAAAAGTGAATGTATTTGATTAAAGTTATATTAAAACAAAGAGGCATTAATTTGAATTCAAGCAGCTGTAAACTAACTACCTGTGATAGAAATAATTTTTGGTTCAGAAATAATACTCGATAAGCTGTACATTTTGTTTCTCTGGCAATCAGCAGATATAAATGTAATATATAACTCGCTGTATATATATATATATTTTTTTCTTTCTTTCTTTTTATAATAAAAATACCTTTTCATGTTACCTTTTCACATTACGTTTTCATCATCTGTTATAAAATTGAAAGATTCCTTGTTGCGTCTCCCTTTGCTGGTTTCTTAGAGACATTTCTGAAACATTCAACATTTGATAAATATAGAATAAATTCGCTTTAGATGCTCACATGATCAATAATTGCTTACTCAAAGAGGAAACGATTAACATTAATGCTTATAAGTTTAAAACGCATGAGCATCCAATACGTGTTCGACTCGTGAACACAAACTAATCTAACTTATTTCGTAAGACGAACAGAATTTAATTCTCGTCAACTATCTCGATTCTTTTCTCGAAGATTATATCTTATGTTAGTACCGCTTCTCCATAAAGTACGTCAACCTCTGAAAATTTTTAGAGAACACTTGGAAAAAAATATTTATTCAAAGAAATTAGTTCTCTCTCTCTCTCTCTCTCTCTCTCTCTCTCTCTCTCACATACAAAATCGAGCACGGTAAAAATACAGTGAATATATCTGTTTTATCGATAATCGAAGCATTTCATTATCGCACGAGGAAAGTTACTGGCTATCGAAATATTAGAGTCCTCATAAAAATACGGCGCGAAGATAACTTGTAAAGTGCTGCCCTCTGAAGAAGAATGAATTTATCTTAAAGTGCGATGAGAACCACAGATGGCACCAGTGTCCCTGAAATTGTGGCGCTCCTGTGGCAATATTTCATACTATTTTGTTACTATTGCCACAAGAACGCCACAAAATAGAGTTTAGTTTTTTGAATTTATATTTTCGTGTGTATCTAGTGCGTAATATATAATCTTTCTTTTAATTTTTACTTTTCTAAAAAGTGCGTTATTCGTGAGTATTTGGAACGAGCGAAAAACAATGCGGAATAATACGTATCATTACAGAGAGATATATCATTGTATATTTAAATTACACAACACACAAATTACAGCGTAAACATTATGGACAGACCGCAAGAAGTCGAGAGTAAGAAGAGGTGCGTACAAATTTGATATGCGCTTTAAAGCGGCGCTCGTCGACTCTATTACTGCATATTTGCAAAAATGAGGTATATTTCGCATTTATATATATATATATATATATAAGATAAGAGTAATCGATAAAAAGTCGATCTCTCTCGACAGTGGGTGGAGGACAAGCTAGGAGCGGATAAACCACTATCAACGACGAGAGAATAAAAGGAGAGGAGAGGGAGACGAGAAAAGGAAGAAGGAAAGACGGAAAGGAGACGAGGTGAATCGGGTGGCAAAATTAAAAAAAAAAAAAAAAAAAAAAAAAACACGTGTCGCGACTGGGACACGAGTGAAGGATTAAACGACGGCGACGACTCGAAGGAATCGATTCGGAAAGATGCGATGACGAGATAGGATAGGCGGATAGACAAAGATATAAATAGATACGTTATAAATATATATATATATATATATATATATATATATATATATATATATATATATTTCGCTTTTTCCGTCTAACGCTCGACTACGCAACTACATAACGATCCGATCGATCGATCATTATTACAACGATTCGCGCGTTGTGTACAAAGCGCCGACTATAGACAGAATTTTTGGCCTCCTGCGCGCGCTCCCGAGGTGAGACATGCTCGTATCGGAACGTAACGGAACGTCCGAGATACGCGAAATCGCTTTTCGCCGACGCCTTTCTCTCTCTATCTCTCTCTTCTTCTATCTCCTTCTATCTAATGCGATGTCTTCGGAGCGCCAGGGACGGATGGTAACTTTCTTGGGGCTTGAAGTTAATAGTCCAAGTTTCTTAACAAGATATTAAAAAGGGGGAAAAAAAACCGAAATAAATATAGGTTTGTTCTTCGTAGAGAAATCTAAACGAGAACGTACACAGACCAGTATAAGATATATACAGACGAGAGTTGATAATTAGACTTTGAAATATATTCATCGGAGATAGTGTGTTTAAAAGATATTTTCTTTTTAAAAAAGAATATATATTTAAAAAGATTGGCGTAAAACGTTCAACAACGATTCCCTCTTGCTGTATAAAAATTTTAGAATAATTTTTGAATTCTTAATCCAGTAGCGGGCGTTGAAAGGATGTATAAAAAAGAAAGGTAACAAAGAAAAAAAGATAATAAAGATATTTTTTTTGAAAGATTATTTCGAGAGACTTTTAGTGATAATCCGACACTCAAAATCTCTCACTCCCTTACGTGAATTCTACGTCCCTGGTTATCGCTATGAGTTCGTCCGTTACAAGCCCTTGCGTTTTCACGCGAAAGTGTTTACGCCTTTCGCGCAAAGCACGATGAATGACGAGCGACGGATGGATCGGCTCGGGCCGATCGGAGCACGCGTGAGAACGAATTATTCCCGGCCCATCGCTCCGCGGTAATATACAGATAATATTACACACTAGCTACACATGGCTATCTCAGATGCGTATCTTCTTTCCTTCATTTCCCCCCCCCCTTTTTTTTTATTTTTTTACACGTATACACAAGCACATACATAGACTACCGCGTGTGTGTAGAATACGTATATATATAAATACATATACTCGCATATAGCACACGGATGCAACATTCGCCCGTACACACATACACGCACGCACGCACGCACACAAACATCGATCGTCTTATCTCTTCAAGATTCTACGCGAATTTGTACATAAGGCATCGCGCACGATATCGTGCCGTTTCTCACATACGGACGTGATAACGACGAGGCGTGATACTCGCTCTTCTATCTATCTATCTATCTGTTTCTGCTATCGAGGAGGCTCGGTAAATATGTATATCGCGGCGAATTTCGCATTAGCGAAACGACTATCAAAACGACGCAGGATGATGCGCGCGAGACGCGGATTAAGCTCGACCGCAAGTAAACGATCGTTTACACGCCAAACAGTGTGTCTCGAAGTCGCGGTCGACTTCGAGATAGCGATACTTTAATCTGGCAAATCATTTCGCTGAGGACTCGAGGATATCGCAAAGCGACGGGTCGTCGTGTAGGAGAAGAATGAGATACATACTTTTGATTAGCGGAAGAAACAACCTCGCGAAAAATATGCGGATAAAGATAGCAGAATTTCTGAATTACGTATGATCCAAGTTAAAACGTTATTATCTGTAAATGTAAATATATTTTTTCTCTTTCTCTCACTTTTTTTTTTGCTTCAAAAAAGTTTTTAGCCCTTTTCATAGGCGCGACTCTCGACACGCACAGAAAGAGATGAAGAAAGGTAATTGAAGATGCGCGGAGTTACGTTGTTCGAGCGATTCGATCGAAAAAAATTTTGCACAAACATCGAGACGAAATAATGTTTCGAAATAAATACGGTTTCGACGTAAAAAGGATCGTTAGAATGCGAAATGTTTTTATTTTTATTTTGCGAGAGCACGCGGCTTCGCTTTTCCAGTCGCGCACGACTCGACTCGGCTCGGCTCCGGGCTTTTTCGTCGACGCTACACTTACACGTATAGATCGTATAATGCTCTCTCATTCTCGGATTGTGAGTGAGCATATAGCGCTATGAGGAAATATATCCTCGCGATCGCCACCCACACCGAGGATGTGTTTCGTCATAATCGGTTAACTGAAGAGTTACGAACGTAAACCGAAGCAATCGGAGTCGAGAGATAGCCCCGATCGATGCTCCGTCGATGTATGTATGTATATTGTAATATATTGCGAATCGGGACCGAGACGAGATCGGGACCCGAAGCCGGAATCGTATCGCAAGAGCGAGAATTCGATTGCACATAAACGAACGTGATTAAACGATCGTATAAGAATCAGTTTTAAAATAATCACTGAGCCTGTATAATCCTTCAAAGGGGGGATTACGAACGGAAAATGAAATTCGCGCGTGATAACAATGTAAACACATGCAATTGCTGTTAGCGATATAATGCCATGGATATCGTTCTGTTTTTAGAAATAAGAGAATAATAATTGAAAAATAGTTTTTACTCTTCGTGTAATATCTACGCATTTCTCGCGAATCGCTCGACGTTCTCCGACTGACGGATTCGAATCGAAAGCTCCGCGCCTCCGAAAGCCCGAATGGCGAAAAACCGCGCGGCGCGCGTCCAACGCGGATAGTCGAGAACGAACGGGAAGCAAGCAAAGAAAAGAGCTCGTCTCTCTCCTTCTCTCTTTTTGCCTCTCGCTCTTTTGCTCTTCACTTGGTGTGCTGCTTCGGGAGGTGCCGCTTCATGTGCAGCGCGAGATGATCGCTTCTGGCGAACGAGCGCTCGCAGACCGCGCATTTAAAGGGCTTAGCCCCGGTGTGCTTGCGGTAATGCCGCGTCAATTCGTCGCTCCTGGCGAATCGCCACTCGCATTCCGGCCATTGACACTGATACGGTTTCTCGCCTGAAACAATCAAGAAGACAAATAATGAATAAAAACAACACATAACAGTTCCATATACATTTGAGTATTTTATTAAGTTAGTTAGAATCACACTGTACAATTTCTGTAAATTACAAGTATAAGAATCAAGAAACAAAGTGTTTTTCGAGATATCTGATTTGAAAACTTTCATCAAGTAAATAATCTCTAAATTTTTTTTATCATTTCTTCTCAACGTTATATTATTCTGTCCTCTCTTTCTAAAATTCTCTTTCACAGTTCAAGATATATATATATACAATATCTTTAATAAAATATTCTTTGCATTCACAGAATTATAACGGACGGAGGATTCTTTTTTCTGAAAAGAGGGTAAATATCGTACCGAGATATACATATCAAGAATCGAGCGGGCTGCTTCGAGAGAGACCGGCGACCTATTAGAGAACAAAGCGTTCGCTCTTTGCGAAGATAGAGCTACGGGATGCTGTATAAGATACCCCCGTCGCGCGCGCGCGCGCGCGCGCGTCCGCCTCTCTCAGCTGCAAGAGATGCAGCACGGTGTGACCTTTAACTGTACCTGCATGCCGCAACACGCTCACCTGTATTCTAGCGCAATCGCGGCGGCCGGTCCGCGAGCGAACGAACGAGCGAGCGATCGGTCGAATGCAACCGATCTGCTAATGCGAGCCAACATGCCTGCATTCCGCTTAGCTTCGCTGATTATCGGAGAACGCGCCTTGCTTATTGTATTATCTTTACGAGCGACAGGATTAAGAGGCTCATCCGTGCGATTGATACTAAAGATATGACGGCAAACATTTAGGCTATCAGAGCCAGAATGGAATAAATTTACAATCTGTATATAAGCTTGTGATTCATCCTATATATATATATTTATATATAAAGTAAAGGAGAAAAAACTTTGTTTAGAATCAAATCATCTTTGTATTATTGAGCCTATAATTTGCAAAGTTCATGTACAACTTTGTGTTAAGGGAAATTAATAAACAAATTAGCGAGTAGCTAAATACATATAACGTATTTGAGATTCTAATTCTCAAGATCGTAAGATCCGCTTCTTTAGACTTAGACGATTGACCTTTTTGAAATGCATAATTACATCTATCATCAGTAATTTATATCTATCCATCTATCTCGTCTCTAGGAGCTATTCGCAAATTCGATCGCGACGAAAGGTCTCCTCGCGACGCGACGTGTAAGAAGCGAGCGAGTAAAGGCGATCGAGGCGGAGGATCGACGGGGATCAGAAGAAGAGACGGGGAGGGCCGGAAGGGCGAGCATATATACATGAGAGGAGAAGAAAGAACTCGATAGCTGAGAGATACACCCACGCATCCTCCTAGCCCGTTCCCCGTCTCCTCCAACCCCCCCACCCCCCTCCTCCATCTCCCTCGCACGCGCTATAAGGAGACGACCCTAACCGGTCCTCGGCCGCAGCAGCCGCCCTGCGCCGAGAGTTGCATTCAGCGCTGGCAGACTCGCGCCGCGCCACGCGACGCACAGCCCAAGGAAACGGTACTACTACCACACACGAACGCCCGCCATTTACGGTATCGCGCGTTCACGTGAGAATTCCTCTCCCGCGAATCTTCAACGACGAGAAAACGTACGTACTCCCCGGCGAAATTTCGTTCCGAGATCGTAGGGCTTATCCTTACTCGACACCACGTTTAGGCTGTCGAGTTATTTTCACGGAAACGAAGATATTTTATACAAAAGTATAATGCTTATTATATACTATATTTTAGAATGTCCTTAAAAACTAATTGAATCTCTAATATTGTAATAATTATATATTTTTTTTTTTGTATCGCAATTTCACCGTGAATCATAGCACTATGATAAAATAATATAACTCTACAACATTATACCCGCACACTTATACAATATATAATACTTGATACAGTATAATGTAGAGAATGCAATTCATTTAGTGGAACGAGGTACGCGGGATAACATTTGAAATTCACCGACAACGTTTACACTTACAATTAGTATGTACGTGCTAAGATTTTTTTTTTTTTTTTTCATGTTCTATGTATAATAATTTCTTTTATTTAAATGAAATTTCTTGAAAATATACCGAAAACGCTACGATTCCTAACGTAACGTAATTTTTGCGAGAGCGCTTTTGAATTCCTCGATTCGCTGTATCATAATATATCGTGATACGTTGCGTTATACGTGTCTGACGCGCACGATGTCTCCCGAGCCGATCAGCCGATCCGGCGACACCTACGGGGCGTCCCCGTTAATTTTGGATCACTTTCACCCGAGAGCCGACTGCTCGCACCGCTTCGAGGAGACAAGTTGCTTTCCAAATACGCTTCCTAGCCGTACTTTGCTCCAGATTTCTTCCATCACCGCGGGCTTTCTCGCGAAACCCGTCTCTTGGCGATTGACGATAACACTTAATTGATTATTTTAACGTCGAAGAGCTTCTAAAAGCAAAAAACACCAAGACAAATTTTAAAAAATCAATTGCTTTGATCGATTATTAAATTATATAAATGGATATTATCTAGATTTATTATGGATTTTATATCATATATTATATATGGATTTTTATATATCTCATATATATATATATATATATATATATATATATATATATATATATATATATATATATGTACAATGTTGTATATATAAAATTATATATACGTATACTGGGCGGCCCATTTTAATCCATCCAGTCGAATATCTCAAAAACCAAGCCCGGAAGAGAAAAATATTTCAGACAAAAGTTGTTTGGTTTCGAGGGGGCCATAAGATGGTACCATTGGTTTGACCTTGAAAAATCATTTGAAGGTCATGTGAAGGTCAACTTTAAAATCTTAAATGGAAACCCCCATTTTTTATTTAGTATTCTTGTAGCTGACATCGAGAGCTTTCCAAAACACTATAATAAAGTATTTTTTCATTAAGTACTTTTTGAGTTATTTTATATTTTAATCTGACATATTTTGATATAAAAAATAAAATATCTCGTAAAATATTCAGTTTTCGATAATCTTACCGTAATACTTTTATGTACAGAATAACGAGATAAATTAATTGGTATAAAAAAATAATTGTTTTTAAGAAAATTATTTACAATGTATCTTTTAAATTTTTTTTTTTTTTTTTTTGGCACTAATTGATTTGTCTTATTATTCTGTACATAAAAGTATTACGGTAAGATTATCGAAAACTAAATATTTTACAAAATATTTTATTTTTTATATCAAAATATGTCAGATTAAAATATAAAATAACTCAAAAAGTACTTAATGAAAAAATACTTTATTATAGTGTTTTGGAAAGCTCTCGATGTCAGCTACAAGAATACTAAATAAAAATTGAGGGTTTCTATTTAGGATTTTAAAGTTGACCTTCACATGACCTTCAAATGACTCTTCAAGGTCAAACCAATGATACCATCTTATGGCCCCCTCGAAACCAAACAACTTTTGTCTGAAACATTTTTCTCTTCCGGGCTTGGTTTTTGAGATATTCGACTGGATGGATTAAAATGAGTCACCCAGTATATATAATTTTATATATATTATATATAACATTATATATATATATATATATACACTATATATATATCGTTACACACACACGTACATCATATGTATAGTAATATAATTTGTATATGTTATAACTTTGATAAATTATCATATTTTAGTTATAAGTCTTTAATTTCTTACAATATAATAATTCGAGTCGTAAACGAATTAATAACACGAAGTCGACCGCTCGTAGCACGACGCATTCACAGGAGCAACACGGCGAGAGGGTTCATTCACGAGTCGTCCGACCAAGCCGCGCGCGAGAGCCACGTGCCCCCCTCGAGTTCTTCTCCTTCACGTCGGAACGTTGCCCGGTCTCTGCGCGCCTATATCTACGCTCGTATTCAAGATCGCGCGACAAATTGAAATATCCTCGCATAATCTCGCGAATCGATTGATTCTCCGCAGAGAAATCGATCGATGGAGGCCTACAAGTCGCGATGAAAAATGATTCTAATGATGAATTAATTTATATAGTTGATGTCTGATCAAGAGACCACCGATTCAAATATTGAATTGAGCATGACAAGAACGAATTAATCGCAGATGATTAATCTAAATATGAATCTAATAGAACTTTTGTTACAGCTAACGAAATCATTCCTTTTCTCCAGATTAATTTCAGAGCCCGATTAGAGAAAATTCATCAAATACATTATAAAAATAATTTAAAAATAATTTAAGAAAAAAAAAATCAAGATTTTTTTTATGGCAAAGCCTCGCTTAACATTTGCATCGGAGTCGCCGATTTAATTTCTAAATTAAACGATACGTGTCTCTAAATTTTCATCCGACACGTTGCATCGTCACGTACGTGCTGCTCGTTTCGTTCGATCGACTCGTTCGAGGCGATGACACGGGTTTACCGCAAAAACCCGCCGAGCTATCAATTCGAAAGTGGTACATCGCACTTAAGATGCCTCCGGCTTGCATTCCGCGAGACCGCCGCGTAGGCACGTGTGCGGGAAGCATATTTCTCCCTCTCTTTCTCCTCTCCGTCTTTCTTCAGCTGTCTTTCCCTCTCGCGCTTTCGCGTACGTTCCGACGCGTGTGGGAACCCAGTATGCGTGTTCGTCCAGGTAGCAAACACCGGCCCGGTGTTGGTGCCATGGCTTAACGTTCATGTGTTGGCGGAGCTTGGACACGAATAGGATGTGGGTCGGTCGACTAGCTTCGCTCTACCAGCGAAGCGGAGAGTCGCATACCACGAGAGCTTCGTACACGCTTCCCTTACCGCGTTTACATATGATAGAAGCGCCTTTGCGCGACACCGCGGGGAGATGGAAACGAAGAGAGAAAAGAGAGAGAGAGAGAGAGAGAGAGAGAGAGAGAGAGAGAGAGAGAGAGAGAAAGACGCTCAGGACCGCGCCCTGCCCACGCGCGAGCACTGAGCGCTCGACCTCGCGCTTTCGAACTCCTCGTGTCGTCTCGCTACGTCTAAATGAGCTACATACCTAATTACCCGGATAATACACGAAGGCCTCTCCCCTTAATTTTAGCGCCCGCTCACCGCTCGTGTTAGCAACAAACGTGTACGTGATACAGTACGTATTTCACTCACCCGTGTGTATCCGCTGATGAGCCTTCAAGTGCGAGCTCTTCGTGTAGACCTTTGTACAACCTACAAGAGGGAGTTGTTAATTTAAGTTTGCTCAAAATCAAAAACTCAAACATCTATAAAACGATTAATGGAGTTTAATCTCCTTAATTTGATTTTTTTTTTTTTTAATCTGTACATTATCGAATACTATTATATAAGATGTTATCAAAATACTATCGTACGAGATCTCTTTTTTTTTAATTTGTACGCGCTTACCTACGAAATCGCAATGGTGAACTCGGCGCTTCTCCAGCTCCGGGTTATTCCGCCTGTTGAACTTGGACGACATCGACGATGACTGGATCCTGTGGGCTGGATTCAGGATCGGGCCAGGCTGGGGATACGGGGGTGGCGGCGTTCGCCTTGGTGGACCGATGGGCGAGCCGGGATCGGAGATCGGTGGCGTCAGCGGTGAAATATACATCAGCCTCGTCATCGAGCCATAGAGCGGCGACGTCGCGTTGCCACTCGCCTGATGATGACTCGTCGTCGACGAGTCACCGTTACCGTTGTTACTATTATTGTTGTTACCATTGTTGTTATTGGCGTTGCTACCGTTATTGCCGCCGTTCCCGCTCGCCCCATTACCATTAACGGTTCCGCTATTGTTGTTATTATTGTTATTGCTGTTATTGTTGTTGTTGGGAAAGTTCTTGAAGAGCGCGGTCGTCGTCGTCGTCGTCAAGCAGTGGTATCAACGCAGAGTACTATGCTGAACACTGGCGGGATTCGGAAAGGGATTCTGCGCGGGATTCGGTCCCTCGAGAAGGTGCAAGGTCGGCGGGGGCGGTAACGGCTCCGTCTTGATCTCCACCGGAGACAGGACCGGCGGCGACGTCACATCGTCCGTCTCAAGTTTCACGTGGGACTGCGAGCCCAGCATGTCCGCGTTCTCCGGGTCCAGCTTCTGGATACTCGACGTAATGTCCTCCCAGAGCGGCGGCCTGAGGAACACGTCGTCATCTTGACCGGCGGCCGTCGGTTGACCCCTGGAGGAGACGAAGCTGGTCTGCGGTGGCCGGCAAACCGTCGTAGGACCGCCGACCTCGAAGAAATCCTCCATGTGCACCGACGACGGCTCCCGCGCGTCCCTCGCGTCCGATTCATCCTCGTCCAGCCTCTGCAGACGATCGAGATCCTGCCTGCACAGCAAGGTGTCCAGGTCCGACGTCTGCTGGGATTAGAAAAGAACAATTCTTCGTGTATATAATTTTTCAAATATATTTAATTTTTTAATAAAAATATTTCTTCCATATAAATTTATTCAATATATATAATAATTTGATTATTAGAGTATATAGGTGAAAAGGTAAATAAATAAATAATTCGATGATTAAAAATAAAATTACTTTACACGATAATGAATGTGTGTGTGTGTGCCGATGCGGTTAAAACTCCCTCGACCGTCCCGAAGCCGCGTTAAGGTTGTAAAGGGCGCGTATACCGAGAGAAAAGGGACCGAGAGAGGACGAAAGAATGACTTGCCGTATGGTGATACGCGCGGTATGGCGAAGGTCCCCGCCGCGGGT
Organism: Polyergus mexicanus; assembly: GCF_030449975.1. Lineage (NCBI taxonomy): Eukaryota > Metazoa > Arthropoda > Insecta > Hymenoptera > Formicidae > Polyergus > Polyergus mexicanus. Next base: position 11,637,371 of record NW_027223325.1, read on the forward strand.
CGGGCCCCGTTAACATGCGCGCACAACCGCCGTCTCGCCCTACGACGTCCAGCACGCGTGAGGAGGTGCGACGGAACGCGGGGATGATGCTGGCGATGCCGCGTCATCCTCGCATGATTTGTACACGAGCATCGCCGCCCTCGCGCGCCCGATGCTACACCGCTCGCTGTCTCTCTCTCTCTCTCTCTCTCTCTCTCTCTCTCTCTCTCTCTTTCTCGCTCCTTCCTCCCCTTTATTTCCTCTTCTTCGCGCTCTCTTGTCGAAAGACGACGAATACCACCTCGGTACAGCATAGATGTTCGCTGCATATATAACATTGAAACTATGCATGCAGGAAACCCTGGGATCTCGACGACATCGTCGACGACGACGACGACGGCGTTGATGTTGTATTCGTGTCGTCGAGTATCCAAGGCGAATCTTTAATCTTTACGATTTTACATCTTCGTACAGAGTCGAGTCGAAAAAGATAAAATCTTTTATTCGAAAAAAAAAAAAAAATACACGCGTATGTTCCTTTTATCACGCTGGAAAATTTTTTCAAATATAAAATGCTTTGACTTATAGATTTCCAAGTTTGAAAATATATATTGTCGGAATCGATTTTATTCAAATGTTCAATTATTAATAAGGGAGAGAGGAGATGAACGCGATTTCTATACACGAGATTTTTAAAAGTATGATTTTATTCATACGTTGGTAGAAATTCGTTTAAAAATATCGCGTGGCAAACTTTTGAGCTTTCGATAGGACTTTGTTGCTTCGCGCGACGCCCGCGGAGCTCGCAGGAGTGAGATTTATGAATTATTTACACAATGAATAATTCATCGTTGGAAGATTGGTACATTCGCGACACTCGATCGCGCCTGATATGCAATTTGAAATGGAGTTTGCGAGAGAGAGAGAGAGAGGTACCATAAGCGCGCACATGCGAAACACATTATATTTAAAAATCTGCCGTAAATATATATATATCGTGTCGATCGCGAAGAAAGATTCCGATTTTACGAGAGGATAGATCAGAGAATTTAAAAAAAAATATTTTTGATAAATTTCACATGCTTGTGATTAATAATCGATTTGCTGATAAATACAATAAGTTTATAAAATCCTTAAAACAAATAATGTTCACACACTTAAATGTAGTATATATGTGATATACAATATTCAAAATTGTCGAACTTATTTTGAAAATCAGAGAGCTAGTTAACTATTGATTTCATTTAGTTTTGATTTTTTAAAGGTTTTTATTTTTTAGAGGAAAATCTTTCTTTAATTTTTTATTTTGTATGAAAATTATTTCTCAAGGAAAAACTTTTTTAAAAGTTATTTTGTAGGGATAGATATTAAACTTTTTTTGCGTACATGTTGGGATTTTTTTATATACTTGGAGTAATTTTTTTTTTTACCTTTGTGAGGTTTTTTTTAGGTGATATATATATATATATATATATATATATATATATATATATATATGTATCACTATTTCGTGGCGATCAAATTTCGATAATACATAGATCAAAATGTCAAACTCACGTGGCGTTAAAATCGCTGGCGTAATCAATACGATCGTTTAATATGATTAACTTAATAAAAATATATTCAGGATCGTATATCACAAAAGAGAGAGAGAGAGAGAGAGAGAGAGAGAGAGAAAGAGAGAGGAAAAAATGAAATTAAATATGCCTGTTCGAGACAGACGCGAGAACATTTCGTAATTTTCATTCTCGAGGCCCGCCACGCGGTGGGACCTGCCTCTTTTCCTACGATCTCTCTCGTCATCCGTCTCTTTCTCGCGTTATTGCGATGATAATGATAGTGCGGAGCGCGAGCAAAGTTCGTCCATCCGGCTATTAATGCGCGTAATCATAGAGCCAGGGTCGCCGGTGTTAATAATGCGTTTTCGAATCTGTCGGAGAGCGAGAACGGACACCCACGCCGCCGCGTCGATACTGCGTCGTCATTACGTTACACGTGGCTCGCGTTTACGTGTATCGTGCGTATCCGCGCGCGCGCACGCGCACACCCACGCGCGCGTTCGCGCACGCGCGCGCGCGCGTTTTACACTAATGCTTGATTATGCCAGTTGAGATGGTTTTGTTGATCGCGCGCCAATAACAACAACGACGACCGACGTCGTAATCGTCCTCGGAAAAGGAATTATTCTTTTTTTTTTTGTTCTCGTTCCACGACTTAATAAATACAGTATATTCCGGGCGAGATACGCGTTCTCTTCCGATTAGCATAGATCGCGATTAACGTCAATGATTCCGGATTGTAAAAACATTTCTCGTGTTAGCTCGTGTGTCACTTTTAATACAAACGGCCTCGCGCGGGATCATGGAAAACTTTAAGAGATGAAAAATCGAACGAGTTCGGAAACGAGTATCGAAGGACGTTACAGAAACGCGATAAGAGAAATGTTACAAATATATAATATTCTCATATAAAGATGTAACGAGATTCTGTAGCGTATATATATATATATATATTATATATATCCCCAAGTGAAATATCGTCGACAAGTATCGATTGGCGCGAATCTCGAGCACCATCTCTTCTCGTCCTCTTTCGACGATTGATAAAAGGATGGCGAAAAAAATTTGATCGAGTATACTCGTTTATCAGATTGCGCAACATGTTAGGCGCCTACGATAACTCGCGCGAACCACTCGAGTCGAGTAATTATATATCGGGAGCGACTAAATTTATCGCGATACAGCGACGCGATAAACGTTATAGATGTTACGTATATTCGCCTGGCTATAAGGAAGATGGATGAACAGAAGAAACGGGGCGATTCGTCGCGACGCGGGGTGACGCGACGCCATTCTGTTGTTCCCGATGAAGAGACCTTAGAGCGCAGAAGCAAGCAGCTCGGCCGAATCAATCTGGGGAGGCCACACCCTCTGACCTAAAGCCGCATTATCACGATAAACGCCCAGGAAAATGTCAGCTACGAAGCCGACGAAATAAATTCGCCGAATTCGCGAGCCATTTTTCTCGCCCTTCATCGCAGCCGCGAGAATTCGTCTCGTTAGATATTCGCTCGCAGATCACACGAATCCCCTGAAAATATTGTATATTCCTCAATAACGCTTTCGTGCCATTCGTCGTGTCTATTCTTCAACGCGTTCCGATCTCCAATACAGAATACGAAGGTGATCGAGCTGGAACGATTTCGGGGTGGCTATACGACAGCCGTTTTTATGATACAGAGTATTTAGACCCTTGACAGAAATATCTTCCGCTAATAGTTAATCTATTATACGATTATAATTTCTATTTTATCTTTTACTAAATTTTATCATCGTGCTAGAAAATTCACATCCGCGTCATTATTTTTCGCACATCTTCCGAATCCCTTCGATTGTTTCTCGCTCGCGATATACAATCGCCAACATATAAAAGGGGATTTCGTTGAGACGATGCTAACGTTAAACGAACAAGAATCTCGTCGGTCTATCCAAGGTACGTACGATTTCAAGAGGCAGAATGGAAAGAAGGCGGGGGAGGATGGAGCCCTCGGGCGACGACTACGTACATCGCATCGCGCGTCGCGAGGAGGTAAATGCGACGGCGACATGAGGAGACTCCCCATCGCATCCTCTCCTCGAGGGGGCCGACACATACGTGCGGCGCGGCGCGGACCCGTAGATTCTATCTCTCGTCCATTCAGATCCGCCTAGGTAATAAAACTCGCGCGTCCATTATTTACTTGCATTATCGTTACTTTACGCCCACGCGGTCGCGCCGCGCGTATTTATCGTGAAATTATTCAGCATTATTTCGCGGATACGAAATAAGATGACGGTATAGAGAGATACGGTGATGTGACGCGTCGCCGATTCGCGAAATCTTTCCGGGCGAAAAGCGAGACGGGGACACCATCGCGCGGGAGGGATGAATCGCGCGCGTTCGACATCCGATCGATCGCGCAATAAAGGGGGAATCGAATTTCCCCCTTCCCCTTTCGGCCAAGATATCGGCGAATCATCGTCGACGGAGTATAGCAACGTGAGGAGATTGCCAAAGGCGATATTCCCATCAATCCGTTGGAAACGAAGCGGCGGAAGCGGACGGTCTATCGGCTAAATCTACCATGACCGTAGGGGGTTGAAACGGGTGGCGGGGGTGGGGTGGGGGTGGGGGGAAATCGATTCTCGGGTATCTCGGATTGCGCAAGTGCCTTCAAAAGGACGGCGCGCGCGCGATGATTAGGAAAGAAGAGGCAAATGGCGGCCTCCGATGACGGGTAAGGTATGAAAGAGAGAGAGAGAGAGAGAGAGAGAAAAGTATCATTGTTTTCTCGCATACATTTCGTAAGTAGATTGGCATTTGTGATGCAAGTCGAACCGCGCTGCCGTCGCCGTCGTCGTCGCTGCTGCTGCTGCTGCTGCTGCTGCTGCTGCTGCTGCTGACCTTTAAACGACTTTCTTTTAGGCTACGCGTGACTTGATCTCGGAACTCGATTCTCTCTGCTCGATTCTCCCCCCCGCAACTCCCCCCCCCCCACCATCCTCGCGTCGTCGCTTGGTTCGCGAGAGCAGTACCAGTAGCGCGATATCTCGTTTCCGCGAGATGTCTGTGACGCGCGATGCCAATTTTATTCGGCGATATCAAATTTTATATACCCCATCACGAGAGCTGTCGAGTTCCGTGGACGCTAATTGTTCGGTTAATTACTAAATGCAATATAGATGTTTAAATTGGTAATTAAATTTACCTTAGTATGGCCGAGTAATTAGCGCTCACGGAACTCGATAGCCATGTCGATATATATATATATTGACATGGCATATATACCGATATATTATAAAATAACACGTTTAGATACGATAGCGCGTTTTGTTAACGCATTGCGTAAATCATTATCTGGAAAATAAGTATCTGGGTTCGGTTCGCTCGACTTATCTCTTTACGCGTACGCGCGAGCTGCTTGATTGATATAAGGTCAATCTCGACGAATATTGAGCGAGTTGTCGCGCAATTGGTGTTCGTTTATCCATCTGTAATCATGTGACTTTTTACCCCGCCGCGGACTTTCCGGTCCGGAAAATTACTTAATGAATGTGGACACGCGATGCATTATGTCGTATTAAACCGCACGTGCGCGGGGTAGGCGCATCCCCATCCGCGGTGAACAAAGTTTGACATGAAGCGCGCTCGTGTTACCTCGGCACGTGGCGAGCGCGCGCCGCAGGATCCCCTTTTTCGTATATATCCCCCTTACGAGGCGCGTGCGATGGCTTTGCGATACGCCTTGTCGCTGCTTGTCCACCAGCATTTTACGAGTCAATCGCACGGTGTTAATCGAATAAACCCAAAGGTCCGCCACGTAGGTTAATCGCCCGTTATAAGAATATCGGTCATTACTTGGCAATATTAATGTTATTTGTCAATTAAAGGGGATCCCTCGTATATAATTTTTTTCTAACTTCCGAAACATTCGCATCGCTCATACGTTTGCTTAAAATTGTTTAATTATGTTTTATTATATGTTACAAAAATATGTTTAATTCAATTTTCGAGAAGCGACTTTGGAGATTTCAATGTCTAAACTCTATCAATTTTAGAGAATTTATTATTCAAGAGAAAATTCAAGAGATAGAAATCCAATGCATATGTGTATTTTGTATATTTATATGTCTTCATATATTTTTTTGAATTATATAAAATTATAGAGAAAATTCTGTCACAGTTTTCGTCACAAATTATTATCGTGAAGAAAATGGGCTTTTTATACTGAAAATAAATTATGAATTAATCCCGATCTTCCTCGACGAATTGTCGCGAGATATGTGAGAGGTAAATTATTTTTTATAATCTACCATTGATTCTTTTTTCTTCATCGTAGAGACTATATCCCCGCGACCGCCCTGTTATACCCTATACATTCTCATTTCTTCGCTCCGACTCGCCACGCTACGGCACGCTTCATCATCGATCTCTCGCATTGTTAGACGCTCGTCTCACGCGATCCGCACATCCTGCGGATCCACTCCCCTCATTAGGACACCTCGGGTCATATATTACCGCACGACGTTACCGCGCGCGCATTCTGCGAGACGCATAAATCCAGGTGTAACGACAAACGGCGATTATAACACACTGAAACCGCTCATCATTTTCACCAACAAGTCGAGACTCTTTTCGTCAAAATCATCAAGATTCGTGTTCTCTTATCAATATTTGATCGTTATGAAACGAAAGAAAAAAATTATATTATATTTCACATCTCCTTTATTTTATCGAAAGCAACAATGTACAACGATTTAGATACACTTACCCGAACGCGTTTCGCTTCTCGTCTCTCATCTTTTCATTCCGTAAAAAAAAAAAAAAAAAAAAAAAAAAAACACGATCGACTTCTTAATGTTTACTATGCCTCCCGTGTAAATATAAACGGTATTGATTCTCTCGAATCTCGCCGATGACGGTCATCGATGATTCGTCATCGCTTCCTCCTTCCGTCCCTCCTCGCCATCCTCATCCTCGATGCGGGGATACGATACGGAACGCTCTCTCGTCCGAAGATTATCGTTATCGACTCGCGCGCACCGCGATTTCGTTACGCAAGCGACGTGGAGTGAGTGAGTGAGTGAGTCACTCGTCGAGCGTAGCCGTCACTCGCCGGCACTCGCGGGATGATATCCCTTTGGCGAAACCCGGGATCTCTCCTCGGCTCCGCTCGCCATGTTGCGGCGCATTAACGTGATTACACGGCTACACATCGTTCCTCGCGAGGAGAGTCAGCTGGTAGCGCGCGCGCACGTCAAACTTCCGTGCTACCTGGGCATCCCCCTTGTAATTTGCACCTGGTATTCCGATTCTATCTCCGCGCGCGATTTCGATAACGCCGCCGAACGAGGCCACACGCGGACGTAATCTCCAAACCTTTTTTTTTTTTTTTTCCCTATCTCATCCCGCTAATTTATAGGAGGGAAAGCACGCGTACGGGCGGCCGAATAAAAGTGCATTGAACGTGGAAATCGCGTGGGCCGGAACGTATAATCTATTGTAATAAGTAAAATGTTAGCGAGCAGCTGTTAAATAAAGGATACTTACTCGAGTCGATCGGAAGATACACACGCGATACCGTGTCTCGATAAATAGACAATTAAATATTATGTATAGTGAACAAGAAAAGAGATAATCGCGAACGCGTTCCGCGTTCCTTTTAAATTGGTTCGATGTACAAAAAAAAAAAAAAAAATATTACACTGCAATACTATTATTAAAATATATATACTGGCTTTATATTCGTGCTCTAGTATATATTAAAGAATTATAACATTCATCCTTCTTCCTTACAGTTATTCCAAAAAGACGACGTGCGAAGAAAATCAATCGAGTTAAAGACGAGAAGATTCAAGATTATAAGTTTTAAAACAAGTCGTTTTTTTTTTCCTTCAGCCTGCTTCGCATAAAAATCTCTGTTACAAAACGACATTTAAACGACGCGGGCAATTTGGAGAAGTTACGGGAAGGAACGCGTAGAGAAAAAGGCAGGGGAAAAGAAGGGGAGCATCGTTGTGTGTTGACGAAAGTAATAGCGCGGTTGTTCCGGTTCGGAGGATCGTTATACGCGTATCTAACACCGCCGCGAAGAGAGAACCCCTCGCCGCCGATGACTCCCGTTAATGCACTTTTAATTAATTAAACGGGCTGATGGGCTGCAGCTCTCTCTCTCTCTCTCTCTCTCTCTCTCTCTCTTTTTCTCCGTAGCTCTCGCGTGGCGACCTCGCGTGCTGCCGGCTGTCCAGCTCTAGGTGCAAACTCATAGGCTCCCTCCGGTATCTGACTAAACGTTCTTCTCTCTCTCTCTCTCTCTCTCTCTCTCTCTCTCTCTCTCTCTCTCTCTCTCTCTCTTCTTTCATTGATCCCGTCACGCTTCTCGTCTCGCTCTTTCGCCGTTGAAAGCTTGAAGCTGCCCGTGGCATTCGCGTAAAAGCTTCGCGTAACTAATGGGTCATGCGAATAAAAGTAGAGCGAACGCGTAGTTCACGACAGAGACCGAGGAAGAATAAACATTCGTATTTTAAAGAAGAAATAATTTTAATATCAACATGGCAATGTGTGTGTGTAAATAAAATTGATACTAGATCTTTTTCTGACTGCAGATAACTTGGTAATATATCAGAGTCATAAAAATATAAATGGGATAAATATTTCTTGCCTTTTTTTCTTTTTTGGCCTTAGAGCATAAGAAACAAAAGCGTTTGTCATGGTTCGTATATTCTATTTCTGCTTATTCGCTCTATACTTTCCAGCGTTCGCTTGTTTTTGCCAATCATCATTGACGGAAGATTGATAATCCTAGGCATAATACGCTGTACGGATTTCATAAATATTCCAGTAAAGTTATATATAGCGAAATATTTGCATTCATCGATCGATACCTAAACGTTCGTATATTATCGTATTTTATTATAACAACGTATGTCTCAAGCTCACGCTTACTTGGACGGAAACGCTCTAAGCGTCCTTGTCGCTATATTTTTCGCGGCATTCTTTTCGCGAGGGATGGAAGTTCCGCTTCCATTCGTACGGATATAAAGTTGACGAATGGATTCTCCGATCTCGCATCTCTCTTCCGCCCGTCCTCGCGGACCACCCGAGAGCACGGCACGGCGCCGATTTCTTTTGTTGCTGCGCTGCCGTAATTAAACTTACCGATGTGACGTTGATTTAGTTACTCTCTAAAGTTCCTCCCTCCCATCCCATCCCCCCGTGCGTGAGCAGGATACACGCGCGAGTCGTGATACACGAGTGGCTCGGGGATCGCGTTTATACGGAATAAATAATTTCACGGCCGAATGGACCGAGTCACCTTTCAGACCCGTGATTTACCTCGCAAGTTTCAGCATTTCGCGTATTATATACCGTACATGTAACTCTGTCTCGGCTTCCATTTCCCAAAGGGCTCGACATCTTTAAAATTCTCTAGAATAGAGATCACATCCTATATAATTGTATAATTATTGCATAAATATTGAAGTAGATGCTAACACGAGAATAATTTCGTCTATTTGCCGTAGCTCTGTGATGTTGCGTAATCGCCATTATATCAGAAAGAATGAAAAAATAGTTTACATAGAAGAGATATCTATAAAATCGTATTAAAAAAAAAAAAAAAAAAAAAAAAAATTAAAATTGAACGTAAATAGCGCTGTGATTATAAAAATATCAGCGATTTTTTTAATATCGATTTATCGTCACATATTTCGATTATCTCTCTATTACTCTATAAATTTTATCTTCGCAGCTATACATACAGACAGCGATCATTAAGATGTAAATTGCACATGAATAAACAATCTGTACGATAAACAATCTGCAAAATCATTAATCGTTAATCATGATCACGCGATTATTTTTTACATCATATTTTTTTTTTTTTTAATTTTTTTATTCGATTAGCCGCAGATTCTAATTTTCGTCGAAGATATTATCTCGAGAAGCACGTTTACGTACCAGCGTCGTGAATTATAAGAGGTGTTTCACATTTAACCACAATATTTATCAATTCAAATGTAATTTTACATAAATTTTACTGTATTTGTGGTAACCTTCTCCCTCCATCTCCTACTTGGAATGTTACTAAAATTCGTGTAAAATTAAATTTATCCACACTTTCCTTCTCTATTAAAATATCTTATTTTTAATCATAAGATACTCGAAAACTATAGATTTTTCTCGACACATTTATTGGTAAAAGATCGGATTCCGGGAGAACGTTCCGGTCGTTCCGGAACACTCTGTATACGATGAACGAGGTTGCACCGGTAGACGGGCTGCGCGAGATGCAGGACGATTAGAACGAATGGTCGTTATAAATCAGCTGCCTCGTTGAGGTCCAGCTTGCGAGGAGGCGAGGAGGAACACGAGAGAGAGAGAGAGAGAGAGAGAGAGAGAGAGAGAGAGAGGGAGGGAGAAACTTCTCAGAGACGTAGATTTCGGTCGTCCAGCTTCTTCTTCTCCTCTCCCCCGCTCCCCTTCCCTTCCTTCTCTCCGTTCGGTCCCGTTTTCTCGGCCGCATCCTAATCTACTCGCTCCGCGCGTACCCAAATAATCCTGATCCACTGACATCTCTCGCCTGCAGTCCGGCGTCCCGACCGAAATAAATGACCGTGGCGGGATGCACCGGCGACGTTACCGAGAAGACACGATCCTGCGACCGAGAGAGCGTAATTATCCGTGAAGACCTCATTGATTCCCCCCCTCGCTATAATACACTATCCGGAAAATTAAGACCTCGTTTACGCGTTAACGTGCAGCATCTGTTGCGTATCGTTGATAAATACTATTTAAAGTCCCTCGAGATTCTTTTCATTTTAAAATTTTCATATATTTATATAATATTATTTTCTTACAGTATATATGAACCAATAAATTAGTTATATTAAACATAGTTTTGATTTGCGACTGTTGTCTTACGTTTTTCATTTGATCTGTTATCAATTGTATAATTATATAAATTAAAATGAAAAGAGAGATAAATTAAATTAATTCCCGCAAGAGAGAGAGAGAGAGAGAGAGAGAGAGAGAGAGAGAGAGAGAGATATGCACAATATTCATCATCGAAGAAAACTTTGCCGGATAAACTAGGGTTGCACGAGACCCAAGACAAGACAATATTCGCAAAAATATTGTATTGGTCTTGAAAGTTTTAATCTTGTCTTGGTCTTGAGAGGATTTTTGTATCAAAGATCTTGTCTTGTCTTGCCTTGATTTTTATTAACAGTTTTTATTTAACGCTAAATTATTTGTCAGCTTGATAAAAAACAGAAAATAGTAAGTACATCTGATTTCTTCTGTCATCCGAAGCGCCGAGCACGATTTTCGTTTGTTCTTTACTGCGTATGCTCACGTCTCGATTGTGCAGACGCAGTCTAAAAACGAAAACCAAGTTCTTCCGCTGAACATGCAAACATTTCCGAAAGTGATAATGAAAGTTCGGAAGTGAGTGCAGTTAAACAATGCACATAGAAAACTTATTTTAAGTATGAAGCAAGAAACAATGAAAAAAATCGGCGTATATTGTTTATTATGTCGAAAAGAAAAACGTGACTAAAGAAATGAAAATGAAAAATAGAGTAACACTACTGGATTAAAAAAAAAAAAAACATTTGGAGAAAGATCATAAAAAAGTATTGATGAAGATTTATTTGGATTGAAGGCAATGAAAAATAAAATATTGTCAGAAAAACAAAAAACGATAGATATATTTTTAAACGTAAGTATTGAAATTAAACTTTATAAATTAAGCAATATAATGTAATTAATTTGCGCTGTGTTTTTACGTCACATTAAAGTGTGTAATGATAATGATGCGCAGGCTCTTTAAATTTAAATTTTTTAAAGTTTTTAAATTTATAAATGTTTTTATTTACTAACAATAAATAAAACTTTTTGTCTTTCTCGTCTCTATTTCCATATTAATTAAAATCTCCGTTCAGAGATCGGGAACAATTAGATAACGTTTTTTTAAAAAACCAAGACCTCTTGATAAGATCGAGAATCTTGATAATTTGTTTCGGTATTGTCTTGATAATTAATTTAAAATCTTGTGTTGGTATCTCGTGCAACCCTAGGATAAACGCTCGCGATTTTCCACAAGGCGACTCATTTCTCTTCCTCGCGATGTATAATAGCTATTACAGGGATTCTCGTTAGCTCATTTACGTCTGTTCGACAGATACGGTGCGTCGGTATACCGCGTTAGTTTGAGATGTCAGTGAGAAAAACCGGTTGGAACGGGCTGGTACCTTCATGGAAAGTGATGGTCGCGCAAGCGCGCGCGCATTCTCGATTCGAGATCGCAAAAATCGATCCTGTCAGACGGCTGACATACTTTTTTCGAAAATTCATAGCGAGGTGACGCGCATCAACAGCTCGATCAATGAAATCGATCGAAATATGCTCGGGGGGGGAGGGGGGGGGGGAGAGCCGGTAAACCGGGAAGCTCAGAAATCGGCTTACCACGTTCCTCGTTAACGAGAGATCCCATCTCTAATCCCCGATCGCCCAACGTTCTACCTTATGCCATCGTCGTCGTCGTCGTCGTCGTCGTCCCTCGAGGAAAGAGATTCGTGAGTCAACAGTCGCGGAAACGGGCTCGTTCGGCCCGATCGCTGTTCAAACTCGAAACGCTTTTATTTGCTTCGATTTCCTACGACTTCGGCCGACGAGAGAGAGAGAGAGAGAGAGAGAGAGAAAGAGAGAGTTTCCTGTTGAACCGAACCTCACGATGAGTCAATCCAACGCGAACTTATACATTGGAAAAGGGAGGGAGAACCGTTCGTATCGTTACAGATTTTCTCAAACCGAGAGACGAATTAATATTGATAATATAATTAAATAGAATGTTGTGAAAAATCAAACGAACCTTCTCTCTCTCTCTCTTTAAATGAAAACACAGCCACTATCTTCGGGGGAGAGGAGGGGTAATACATGTCGTCATAATTAAATTGAAAAGCGGATATAATAATCGAGCAAATTTTTCGATGATCGCGAACGGTGTGTTTAGCCCCCTCGACGTTCCGACCGATCCGAGGAAGGAAGAGGAGATCGCTCGCGGAGAGCCGAGGAAGAAGAGGACGGGACGAGATAGAGCGAGATAAGAGAAAAGACAGGAAGAGAGAGAGAGAGAGAGAGAGAGAGAGAGAGAGAGAGAGAGAGAGAAGAGGCGGGGGAACAGGGAGAGCAGTGAGTCAGATGGAAACATCGGTCCCGACCGCGCGCACACGTGTGCGTGTCGTACGAGTCCACCCAGTATGTTAATTCGCGCTGATGACCCCATCAGGAAACATGTTCACCGCTGAGTGGAGGAGCCGAGTTTTCGTTTCGTGCCTCTTCGGCATTCGTGCCGTATAATACGCGCGATCGCTCGTGCGCGTATATACAACCTCACGAGCAATCGTTATTCCCTTCCTCGCCCCCTATCCGCCCTATCTACGCCCACGCACTCTTGCCCGAACATTCTAGTCAGGACGTGCCCGGCTAATCCTAACAGAATTACCGTACACCCTCGTTAGAAACCATCGTGAGCGCCAATTCCGACATTGTACCCCACGTTTCGCGTTTCATCTCAGAACTTTAACATATCGGCGAAATTGTAGATTCTCAAAATTTTATTTCATCCAAACCAGATAGAGACTTTTGAACGGAGTTTTACAGTGATGCTGATAATTGTCTTCAAATCTTTCCACACAATTATCCGTAAACAAATAACATGATAGAAGTTTTTTTTTTTTTAAATTTCTATATACGATGCTTTTTTTTTTCATAGACTAATTACAAATATTTTTATCTCATGTTTTAAAAGTACTAAATTTATAGACATACATATATAGTTTAACGAACAGCGAGACATCGCGTATTTTATACATCTTTCCACGAAGGAAGGGAAATTGATTGCGAATACCCGCCACGAAGTCGCGGGTCCAAAGAGCTTATAGGAATACAATAAGACAATTATAGGGAACGGATGGACGGGGAGATAGGCGACGGATTAGACGAAACGGTAAGCTCCAATCAACCATCTCGTATTTATCACGAGGAGACGAACGGGAATCACCGAATGAACCTGCGCCTTCTCTCGCAGAGGCGTCGAAAGGATCGGAGGCTATGGAAATGCGATTGTCAAGACGAGCATCGATCGATTCGAGATTTGAAAGAGAGAGAGAGACGAAGATAGACCGACGTCGATGCGAGCGAGCGTACGATGTCCCGATGTCCTATCGGGACAAATAGGAGGAACCTTAGCCTCAGCGGGACGTTAATACTTAAAAAAAGAAGAGAGCCCTCCCCTTCGATAGAACCTCTTCGAGACCACCGCGCTACTTCTGCCAAATCCGACCGATACATCGCACGTATCGTGATACGTGATCACGCGATTAGATGTCGATATTTTGGAATGGTATTGTATGGAAAGATTTTTTTCGTACGATATCGATAGATCGTTAAAATATGTAAATATTGAAAATATTCCAATATCAAATTTTTTATCGCGCGCTTTTTTTATCGTTCCCTTTTTCAACCGCGCGCTCTATTCGAATTATTGAAAATATTCTTGAGATGCGGGAAGTTTCGTGGCGGAGAAGTTTTGCGCGGAAGGGGAAACGAGGATTCGCCGCGCTAATGATGATCAATTATCGAATGGAAAAAGGATCGATCTTATCGTTCGTAATGTAAGGGGATAGTAATGGCGCTCGTCCCGCTATCGCGCATGATGAGATTACGATGCATTCAATTATTAACATCTCGATACGTCGCGCGCGGCCATTATTTTAATTATTACGCATACGTATTGTTCGCGATAAAAATTTAAATAATGCCATGCGTTGCAAGAAGCATCTCGAATATTTTTTCATATCAAATTCTAACAACATGGGGGGAGGGGGGGGGAGGAGGGGAAATCGCGATAGAATTCGAAACAAAATTTTATCTATTACTAGATATACATTGAAAATGAAAGGGGCATGAGAATATGTTTAATAAATTTTAAAATCGGCGATGTTTAAAATGAGAAATTTAATTTCGCGAAACGGGCAGTTATATCGGTTACTCTTTTAATTCTCTTACGTGTCTCGTTTCTTACTTGGGATATTAAACAAAGTAAACGGGTCTGCGTAGACAGATATACTTCGCTTTGCACGAGGCAACTCGATCCCCGAAGGGGTTTGGGATACGTTACAATTCCGATGGACTATCGTAATGTTTTCCCGCGCGGATGAGAACACTCTTATTCTTATCCGATCTGTAGTCTAGCTATCTAAAAGCGGCAGTGTCGCACGTTCGCTGAAGTCATACGCATGTATGGGCAATGATGCGTATACGCCGTCATATTTATACGCGCGAGTATAATATTAACCGCATTATTCAGATTACGCCGATCGAGAGAACTTCGCTACGATGAAGCTAATTGTAAGACTAAGGTAACAAGCGTTCTCTTTTCTCCACATATTTGAACGCACTTTAATCGTAATTCCGCTGTAATTATCGTACACTGTGTGTAGTCATTCTTTAGCTTTTTCTGTCTTCTGTAGTTAATTCGCAAGTCCTTTTGTATTAATTTTCTCGTTATTTTTCTTCTTTTTTGATTTCTTACAAATATCTTCTCTCTTTTTTCTCTAAAAAGCCCACGAACTCTCTTTTCTATATCATATTGTAATTTAAAATCTTGCTTAATTCTTTCTTTTAAAATGACTTCGGAAAATCAATTATAATTAGAGACTGTTAATAAACAGAAACGAAAAAAATACATCGAATCGCTCGAATGATTATTCTACGATGCGTGCGATAAGGGATCTCTCAGACCGCGTGATTTTTGCACGAGAGCAAAGAAAAGGAAAGTTATACGGACGAAAAAAAAAAAAAGAAAAAGTCCAGTCGACACGAGGACGTACCAAACCCAGCAAAGGAGACGCGAACGCGCCCGATCCTTCGGTACCCCCTCTGGTATATCCCTCTGGTACCCCTCCGGACCTCGCTCTCCCGCGCGGGATCGATTTCATCGCGGACCAGATACCAACACCGTATGACGTACCGACCTGGGACCAACGGTGGTCGTATTGTAGTTGATTTGTGGCGACTAATTTTATGTCCCGACAGCGGGATCGTCCGTCCCGCCGCCGCCGCCATTAGCCACCCATTCGAAAAACCACGGGCCGAAGAGCCTTGCATTCGTTCATCCTCCGAAACATGGATCGCGATGAGGGTCTTCCTCATAATGCCCATTGTCACCGCGCGTAACCACGCTTTCGTCTCTGCGCGAGCGCGATGGAGAATTTATCGGTCCCTAACTGGCCCGATGAAATAATGTCCGAGCCCGATGGGGTTTAACGCCAACTGGACATCCCCGGGGCATTGTAGGGTCATTATATAACCGCTCGTTTCCCGAAACCGGCCGCAAATATATAATATATATGTGATATAATGAAACGGGAAAATAAAATACGGGATGCGTAGAATTTTGATTAAAGTAGATATAGGATGCAGATATAGGATGTTTCTCCATGAAATCGAGTGAGTATATATTTACGATTTAGTTTCGATATTTGCGCGACTCTAGGCAAGAAAAAATACAAAGTGTATAATACAATATATTGTATTATATACTAACGTACGAAACGCGAGCTCAAATTTTCGTATCCCGTCCGTCCACGTGAAACGATGATTTATGTGAGGGCGACGCATCCGTCGAGTTCGCATTATAGATACTTAACTCCTCTGAATGGATCCTCTTTGTATCATGGCGGAGGTTAAAAGGAGAAAGCCGCATCCCCCGTGGAGAGAAATCACGCCCCGACTTTACCCCACGGCACATTGACTAATCGCGTTACACCCGATGTATCGGGTCTAAATCTACCATCTCTCGCGCATCCTCGCTCTATTAGGGTTGGAATCCTATAACGCGGATGGGACCACCTGTTGGTCGCGCATTTTCCCCGCGGGACAGCCCAAGAGATCGCCTCCGCTTCCAAAAAAACATTCTCATCGCGATAGTCGAAATAATAATAAAAAGGAATGACGATATACATATAATCTATCGAATTAATTATACAAAAAAGCAATCACACATCGTGTATTGTCACAGTGATAGAATTTCTACGAAGTTGGCGAAAGAATCATGCGAGAGCACACATATGCGAGAAGATAGACTAATAGACAAATATACAGAGAGAGAGAGAGAGAGAGAGAGAGAGAGAGAGAGAGAGAGAAGGAGAGAAAGAGAGAGGTGCGCAAACGAGCCGCGAGAGCGAGAGAGAGAACGTTCGCATCACATTCTAGGCTATTCCGCATTCTGTTCCCCCACTTGGCGATCCTCGTCCACGAGCCACTGGCTCACCTCTACGCCTCCGTCGTCGTACCGGACTGCTGGAGAAATGTTGTATAACGAAACACGTACCTGTGTACATGACGCGTACGTGCGTCCCGGACGCAACGATCGTGTACGACGATCATAACGCACCCCGTGCCGGCCTGATTAAAACATATATAGACATACATATAAATACATGGCGAACAAAAAAAAAAAAAAAAAAAAAAACGTACGAAACCTACCGTCATTTAAATGTCTTATCCAAATAATGATAATAAACAACATGTTAAATCTTGTAAAGAGATCTCTTGAAAATTCCCTGATCTCCCCAAATATTTTTGTTCAAAATTCCAAGTAAGGGAAATATATTAAGGATTTTTCTAATATTTTTCATTTACATATAATTATAATATATTTTTAATATATAATTCATTTGGCTTCTGTTTACAATATGACACCAAAATTATTAAAGAGAAAATTAAAAAAAAAAAAAACCGAGTCCTGATAAAATTCCACGAGAATTCCCTGATTTTTCCAAGTATAAAAGAAATCTCTGAGAATTCCAGATCTCTCTCATTTTTCCAGCGAATAGACTCGCTGATGAATCAACACGCTCACGGATCAAGTCATGCATACGCGCATTCTGCTTCGTTATCGTCTTAAACACGCGTCAAATTGACATGGCTCTATGTATATATGCGTTGGTCATCCCGGGTCTAACGAGCTGGCGCGAGATTTGCAAGAAATGTGGAATTATCGCGCGCGCGCGCGCGAGCCTCGAAATAGCGTGGGAAACGGGGAAATGAGCGCACTCTCGCCATCATCGAGCATAGCGATGACAAACCCGGCGACCTGGCGTGAGAATCGCGAGGTAAAAGTAGGATACAGACGATCAAAAGTATAATACATTTAATTAACAAAATAAGGAAGGCCAATTGAAACCAGAGACGCGATACTTGAGGGGTAAAATAAATTTTAAAATAAATTTTATTCAAACCGTAAAGATTGAGCCTCATCGTATCTATCTTTATTATTTTATTACTTTATTATATTATACATTTATATACCGTTCAATCGCCGATGAAATCGACCTCGTTCACGATAGATTTTCCACTCATAAATCTCAAAGACGTGTATACTTTTAAATTTTTTACTTGATACGATATCCTTATGGAAAAAAAAAAAAAAAAATAATAATAATAATAATAATAATATGTTGCATAAACGAGTATTCAAATAACAAAAAATAGCGGGTACATTGCATCGACAACCGACGCTTTTCTCTATCTCTCTCTCTCTCGGTACAAGTTGTTGATCGCACGCGGTTGTTTATCGTGATTTCCATTTTATTACGCGCTCCTATGCGTGGATGCGTGCACGTGTTCGTTTTCGCTATTATCTCTGTTCGATAGGAAACAAAAGAAGGCTGATCGCGAGACGACGCGAGAGGAGACGGAGAGGAGATCGATCGAGAGGCGATTCCGTGGGAATGGCTTACGTTAGTTACTAATGTAACGGTGACATTCTGAGGTAGCCTTTGGTCGATTACCCGTCCAAGTGAGACGGATGCCGATTATCGTCACGCAGAGACACGTGGATGGCAATGAAAGTGACAGCGCGCGGACGCATACCGATACGACGCGGCGCCGCTCGGACTGACAGCTCGAACTGTCTGAATCGATCGATAGCGCAAGACGTTTAACGGTGTAAAATTACCCCCTTCGCGGAAACCGAGTCATCGACGAGAAGTCTCTGTCGTATCACATATCAGTCCGCTTTTCACATATTTCTATCGTCGGAGATTGGACTACATGGAGAAAATATTATAGTAAAAATTACAATATAATTTGTTTGTAATCGTGAAATATATTAATATATAAGAGAAATCACGCGACATTTTTTTTTTATTTAATAATGTTATATATTTTACAAAGAAATATTGTAATTATTCGAATATTTCAATGCACAAACAAACGTTGAAACAAACAATAGAATAAAAATATATAATCTATAATTTTTATGATAATAAATATTTTAACATTGTTACACATTCCAGAGTTTTACACTAAATCTTGTAAAGGAGAATGTATTTTGTACTGTATTCAAATGTCATTTGTACTGTAGAATCTTCTCCTTGTAAAATCGCCGCAGGTCGAAATCTAATTTTGCGTAATAAGATTTTATCGATTTAAAAAAAAAAAAAAAATGCTCTGTTATTTGAGGATTCTCTATACTACTCTGTGCATTGTGTATTACTGTACACTGTTGTTACTGTCACAGCTTAGATTCTCTGTTGAGTAGATGCCTAGAATAAGAAGGAGAATAGGGCTGTTATATAGGCAGCGTGCCAGAGAAAAGAAAAAAATTGAAAGATAGATCGCGAAAGCGTCGACCCTGACACGACTGGAATCGGTAAAATCCGCGTTCTCTAAGGACATGATACTTTATGAGCTCTTTAATAGATCACACACGCGCGATTAAAAAATCCATTCCTTAACGAATAACAATAAGATGGTAGAAACCAGTTTTGCGTATGTATTATATATTCGAAAATATATTTATTATATATATTAGAATTTAGAAAATTATATATTAATATAATAATATTGTTGCATCCCTGCTGTAATATTTGTATCGTGCTGTGTGTGCCCGATTAATATAAAATAATCGACATAAAACGAAAGATTAAATCACGTGGCTTATGTTTACGACTAGTTACTGGCGGCGATATAAATCAAAGCACGCTTGACGGATATTACGAGGTATTCGCGCGATACACGCGATATACGCATATACCGGTTGTAAAAAAAATCCGCTATAATTTACGGTTAACATCATGATTTCTCCATCTGTCGGATTGAGATAGATCGCGCACGATCTCTTTTTCTTTTCTGACGAATTTAAGACGCGTTAGAGCTAAAATATATAATCCTTAATATTATCCGTAAGATTATGTAACGGGAAACGCGGACAGCGC
This sequence comes from Polyergus mexicanus, assembly GCF_030449975.1. NCBI lineage: Eukaryota > Metazoa > Arthropoda > Insecta > Hymenoptera > Formicidae > Polyergus > Polyergus mexicanus. The sequence goes on from NW_027223325.1 coordinate 11,657,176, forward strand.
TCGTTCGTCGCGCGATCGAACGATTTGCGAAGAGAATTCTCGTCGCGATTACTCCCGATAACAGTCAGGCACAGGATAATCCGTGCAAATACGCAAAACCGAGTAATTGCAAACAGTCTAATCTCAATGTGACATTGGTCGGTCGCGGATGTGTGTATCTCTCACGTTCTACGTCCGTATTACGTGTTTGTGCGATAGATAAGGTACGACGAAGTTTCGCCCGGAGGAACGAGTTTCACAACTCCGTTCTATGCTTCGATGTTAATTCTCATTTCACGCGAAACAATTCAATTTAAAGAAAAGAAGAATAAAAAAAAACACGATCCGTATTTATTCGGATAATTCTCAATCTTGCAAGAACGAACGAAAAACCGCATTTTTTTGTCGTTCACACAATACACACACACACACACACACACATGAGATACCTCGAAATTTTTTATCCGATATCTGCATTTATATTTTGTAATTATCAGGTGTGTTATAATATTCCGTATATTTTTTAAATAGGTTCAAGGATATTTTAAATCGTAGGGAACGCGAAATCTCGAATAGGCCTGAAACGCGATGCGATACTCCGTGGTCGAATTCGAATTCCTATACTTGGATACTAATGAGAATTTTGGGCGGCGGGTAAACTCTTGGATGATGTTTCTTTCTTGGTTGCACAAAGCATCGGTACCGTAAGGCGCACGAGGAAGGCGCTCAGTCACGTTAGAAAGTCAGCGGGAGCGCTTCTTCGCTCAGACACAGCTGCAACGACAGCATCGGAGGAGGGACCCCCTTCGCTCTCTCGGTGAGGAGAGACCCCCTTCGCTCTCTCGGTGAGGAGAGACCCCGGCGCTATGCCTAGCATCGGCTGGTTACGGTTGCACTCCAGGTCCCTCGAGCGAATCGGCACGCCGACTCGCGGATACCAATCTTGCTTCTTGACCTATATCCCCGCGTTCGAGTCCTTTGCGTAATCGTCTCCGAAAGGCGTCTTCGAAAATCAGCGCGAGAATACGCTGACGCCGCGAACCAGTGTGTTCTCCGATAGAGTTCCCAGGCGATGGATCGGATTGCGAAACGCGTAGATACGCGATCCTACGCCGACATATCGTTGGCAATTCGCGGTGTGTGCATCGCAAACAAGGCTTTACGCACCAACACCGGAGTTGCTATCGCATCGTAAGACGAAGGTTTGTGGAATTTTTCAAGCTCGTAGTGGACTCGACTTTTTTTCAATGCAATCAAATAATAATAATTTTCTTTCAAATCTCAGGTCATTTTAAATCTAATATATTTATAATTAATCTCTTCAGGAACGAATCTGTTAATGGGGAAAAAAATTTTATATCTTCTTTCCAATTGTATTTATTCAAAATATATTTATAATTATTAAACGAAAGAGAAAAAAATTTTTTAATATTTCAAAATCTCTAAAAAAATAATATACATATGTTTTTAATAATTAAATAATTATAGATATATTTTGAATAAATATAATCGAAAAAAAAAAAAAATTAAAATTTCTTTCGACTTTTTAGTAAATCCGCGTGTCCCTCAAAAAGTTTATCATATTAAATTAATTCTAAAATCGGAACAATAAATATATATATCGGAATAAATATATAATAACCGGAATCAAAATTTTCCGTTTAGAAAAATATACTCTATTAAATGCGGCTGTTATCGCGAAATTTAAATTCAGTATATTTTTACATAATATCAATAATCCCACTTTATTCGACGGCATCATAAGCAAAGCCGAGGAATTGTCGCGTATTAGCACCGGCGTACAATCGCGGCCACTTAAAGCCTTTGGCACTCCGAAGAAGGGATTTTACATGCGTTTCACGGTGTCCGACGTCGCTGACACGATTGCTACGCAGCCGAGGGACACGTAGAATGCGCGTCGCGTCGGTACGCATCTTTAAAAAAAAAAAAAAAAAAAAAGTCGCTACGCACGCAGTCTTCCTGCGGTCTCTCGCATTATCAACGATCGCTATACAACCGAGTAGTACATTATGGTGAAACTAAGAAACTTGATCCTTAACCCTATACGCGAAAATTTCGACCGAATAATGCCGTTTTAGCCCTCGAACATATTAAAATAACACTCGACATAATAAAAACGTCGATATTAATATGAGTTTTATTTATTTATTTTTATTAATACTCTCGTAATCTCTAGTCTAATAATTAAATCTTATTATACAAATTATGGTTTATACAGCGCGATTGACAACAATTATTAAATTAATAATAAGAGAAGGGATGGACTTTGTTGGAGAGAAAAAAATAATATATGATACGGTCGGATCGGAAAGGCACGTAATTAAAGTTATGAAAGATTTGAAAATTATACGATATCGTATATAAAATTACGTATGTTAGTGGATATTTTCATAACAAATTATATATATTTGCATAAATAACCGTTATATAATTTTTCTCTTCGGTGGTTATTTCAGACGCGCAATCGCTTTATATCGGGAATTGGCTTTGAAAAGTCGCATTGAATTTCCTTGGTCGGATAACAAAACTTTTCATATCTAATGGCGAACAATGACTCGTCAATCTTACGAAAAATGATTTTTGATTCTCCGCGAAATCGATGCTTAGAATGTATGGGATACACATTTTGCGCGCGAATCGATTATATTATTATTTTACGTCAAATATGTTTACATTCTCGATATATTAATATTTTGAGCTCTACTTTATTGTTATCGATCATTAAAATAATCAAACAAATATCACTCTACGGAATACTGCGAAACGAGAAATGATGATGAAATAATGCGAAACTTTCATATAAGGGTCATTATCCTTTACAACCTTACGTAACTGGCCGCTTGAGAAAGTAACCCAAATTCTACGTCATCAGTCGTAAATTCCAAGCAACACCCAAATATCTCACGATTATCTCGACCCTGCGCGTAAAAGCAGTTTTTCAACAATACGTGTGACGAAACAGGGAAGAGGGAGAGCACGAAGAGATATAAATCGATAGTTGGTTTGCCACGTATATTTATGTGATTTTAGGTCCGTTAGCCGCACGAATACGCGAACGATCGTCATCGAGAAAGTGATCGAGAGCGTAAAAGGGCTTATAAGTGATTAAGAAGAAGAACCGAGAGAATGGAAAGTGAATTATTTTAATAAAATTTACAAATAAAATACTTTATCGCAATACAATCCCTTTACACGTGTCCCTCTTAGGAAGGATATACAAAATTATCGCGGCACACGCACGTTGTATTTCGTCGAGATATAATTGCTTTGGAAAAAGATCGATACACGTAAATATGCATTCTATTTATATCGCCATTTTTTTCCTATTATATTTATTATCAAATTAATGATAATGGGTGCAACACACACCGCTATTCCATCGAACGTAATAACCAGGCGATCTCTCTCGCGCGGCTGCACCGTTCGAGATAATTAGAACGAAAGCCAAAGCCAAAGCGATATACGAGACGCTCGCGCGCCGAGGTCGCGAGCACGCGTGACGAGACGAGACGAGGAGGGAGATGAGGCGAGGCGGCTCCCTGTGAGCGAGTCTCGCGGCCGAGCGACCAAGGTTCGCCCGGTGGGCAGTCGAGGCCTCCGGAGCTCGTTTCCGTGTTCCACGGCGTGGCAGCGCGAGGTGAGGGACGACGGACCCGCGTACAGCGAGGAAGGGAGAAGGGGGGCGAGAGAGGCAGAAGGGACCTCTCCAAGGCCCGGGGCGCCGCGAGCGTAACGGTATATCGCGGAAGAGCAACGGCGACGACGATAGCGCGGATAGTCGGCCGGCCGATCGTCCCTCCCGACCGGGCCTTACCGGGCCTCCTCCTCCACCCGGACCGAAAACGAACCGCGCGCGTCTCGGGGGATGCGATCCCCGCCAGCGGAGATCCTCCGCGTGCGTGTCCGTTCTGATTCGAGATTTTTCTCGACTTTATATATATTCAAGTGGAGGAGGTGGACGCGCACGCGACGCTACCCGCGGATCGAGAACCATTAAATTCCGGTCTCATTAGTATTAGAAGCGTGGCGTCGTTTCACAGTTATTACAGCTGGCGGAGCACGATGCTTTACAATCCGTCGACGACGTTGGCCCGCGCAATGCTAATGCGCGTATAATACACGTATGAGAGCGGTCGAGACTTCCGTGGTGGCTACAAAGCGCCTCTTTTACGCTTTTACATTAAGTATGCAATGACACGATGAGGTACGGAGGTGTCTACCCGGCGCGTACACAATACGCTTATTGTATATGCACGTACGCCCGATTTCAAAAGAGAGAAACTAACTCTCTTTCGTCTCCCTTCTCTCTCTCTCTCTCTCTCTCTCTTTTTTTTACCTTCGCTCCGGACGGGGATTACTTTGCGCGAAAACTGGCGGACAAATGGCGATAAACGATGCTAAACGACGATAATTTTCCTGCATTCGACTGGTGTCGAGGCGCCAGTATGTACTTAAGAAAACTCGAAATTAAAAAAAAAAAAAAAACGTAAAAACTCAATATGCGAATCGACGCAAGAGTCAGGTAGCTGTCTTAGAAGAAGAGACAAGGAACGTATCTGAATAAACCTATAAAAATATAGAGGGTGATCCAACTGTTGACTAATGCTACGATTTTTTATTTGAATTTAAGCATAATTATAATATATATATATTATAATTTTCACGAAATCTCTCTTCTCACATGAAGAAATAGACAATTATTAATTGCGGCAACTAATCGTGTATAATTTATCGCATCGATCAAACACTCTGTACAAAAGATTGTATAATCCCTTTGTTTCCTACACACATCCATTCATTTCTTTTTCCATTGAAATCATAAACACGATTGATTTCATCAATAATGAAATGATATATGCATATTTGTTTCTTGGATCAAAATTTTTGATCTGCTGCGACTACAAGTATTTTTAATCGCGATTAAATTTATTACGAAATATTGATTCCCTCTTAACTTATATATTTATTTTATATTCGTCTCGCGTATCTCACAATTTTCTTTTTACATACAATCTTATTACATTAATTCGTCTTCGGCTATATCGTTATTTCCGATATCAAAAGCTCCGATATGGACGCGAATATTCTCCTTTCTGACCTGAACTCGCGATTCAAGTTAGCCACGCGTACGATAAATCGGTAAATCATAGAGTTAAAAGAGCCGATTTACACAGTCGAATGCAACGGTCCCGCTAGGATTTATTACGCGAAACGAGCAAAATACGTGATTAGCGTACATCTTCCAAGTCCCCTGCCCGCAAGAGTGCTCTTTATGCGATCGCTCGTTAAATAACAACAAGCTTAATTATGACATAAACTTTTCGAGAAATGAGTTAGCGATGATAAATAAATGGGCGATCGAATTCGCGTTTCGAGAATGTCAAAAAGTCAGAATGATAGTACTAGATATAATGAAATACATAAATTCCGATCTAGCATTAAATGATGATAAACGGGTCATCTTTCTCTTTTCAGCCGCAAAGTATGACTGACGTTTCATTTGCTTTATCCGAATTGAAAACCCCCGGTAATGGGGACGTGGGGGGAGGGGTAGCGCGATATTTTCACGGTGTGGTGGCACTCACGAATTACACGCAAAAGCGCGCACACTCGTACCGCGTGTAAATGGAGATATCGGTACACAATAGCGTTACCGTAGTAATTTCCTGTCCGCCGACTAAAGGCAGAGCTTCATTAGTCGGAAAGCATATCGCTAGTCTCTTTGTATTATAAAAGGATCTCTCTGTATGCGGTTTAGAATTGCGTTTCTTTTTTTTTTTTTTTGCTCGGTCGAAACAAGGATGACGTCATCGGGACAAATTTACCAACGTACCTCGGATATATTAGCGCGCGTATCTCGGAAGCAGAGAACGTGTGAGCGTTTACTAAAATTAAAAAAAAAAAAAAAAAAAAAAAAAAAAAAAACTCCGAACCGTGTAAGGGATATTAGGATGAATCGTTACGCGCGGATCTTAAAGAGCGAAAGATTGAATGGCCGATCCGTATGTCGAACGAGTAACGGTCTCTTCGCGGTTTATACTCCTTTTCCATGTGCCCCGCATGGTAGCCGAAGACGCCCGCGATCGTCGCCCTGATTTCTCGTCCTCCCCAGGAAAAATTTGAGATCTAAGATATTCGACGTCAAAATATTGAGATGTTAATAATTATTAATAATTAAATATCCGACAAATTTTGCGAGTTTCGCGAATAAAGCAAGAATTGACGGAATATAATTTTCACAATTTATAATAATAATTTTGAGGACACGCACATACGCTCATGCTTTATTTTTTCAAAATTTTATTTCCATACTTAATTGCAATGCTAACCTTGTAAACTTCTTCCTAAACAAATGAGCTTCGGATTCCTCGAAATGTTATTAAAATGAAGGTTGGGCTTATACCCTAAAGTAGGTAGAGATATACACCGGTAATTGTTGGACGCGCTCGTACTTTTCACGCTTCGCGACGCGCGTCATATCTGTTTCCTGGCGATCGCGTAGCAAAGCGTACACGATTGTTAACTACCGAGAGAGAGAGAGAGAGAGAGAGAGAGAGAGAGAGAGAGAAACGCTTTAATAATACACAACTCGACGGAGAATCGGTGGCGATTTCGCATAACGAAGCGCGACCATTATCATATGACGTGATTCGGATCTTTGATAAACTTCACGCGCATGGCATAATAAATCGATGATGGATAAACGATCACACGACTCGATCGCGGAATGTCGGTGCGTCATAAAAAAAAAATATATATATATAAAAAAAGCTAATAAAAATATGTTGTTTATAATGACAATGTCGTTCGACCTTATCCGCGACAAGGTACGAACTATCTTTACTTACATGCGCGCGTTATCATTTAAATTAAATCAATTGAAAAATGAGAAATGTGAAAGTAACACACTATTCTATCCTATTATTGATGTAAAGGATTTTAATAATGTGAAATGATAAAATATAGAAGGAGATAATCTCTGTCAAAAATGAAGCGTATTAAAATTGTCGTTTTTCAATTGGCGCTCGCGAATCGAAAGGTGACGGCACAAAGAAATGTTAAAAAGAAAATGTAGAATCTATTTTTGAACACGTACAATTTACTATCAACTACACGCGCTTTAATATAGGGCGTGCCCTTTTGCGCGCATTTTCTATATAAGTGCGTATACGAATCTATTATGGCGATCCGCGAACAATAACTCTTCCTCCACTCTCGGCATTTAATGGCCGTCCATCTATTTATCGTGGAGGAAGAGGAAGCGGCTGATGGGTAGATAGGTCGAGCGTTTTGTAACTAATTTCGCGAGTAAATTGTCCGTAACATTGGTTTGGTGCACTCGGACTAAACTAACGATAGCTAACCGGGGGCTGGAACTGTGTCGGCGTGCCAACGCGTAAATCCTGTGTTGTACGCCGGTCAGGATTTCGAGCCGATATATAATTTCAGCGTCATATGGATTCCGACACGCGAAAAAAGATGACCTCTCTTTAACATCGAAAATTAAACTCAAAACATTTAGCTATTTATATAAAGAAAGATATAAGAGAGTTATTGCAAAGTTTTATTTCGAATTCTAATAAAGATTTGACATTCAACGTAAGTTTGGACAAAATATTTGTGACTTTGTTCAAACCTCATGATAAGCGTTTATAAAGTTTACAGCTATCAAACCCGCTTTAGGCGATTCATACTTTGCGTCAAAAAATTCAGGATGGAATCATATTAAATTATGTAAAAAAATCTTGTAAAGATTCCGTCTTAAATTTCGTTGCCACCTATAAATGAGCCAAAATGAGCTTTATGAATAAATTGAAATATTTTAAAGAAATAATACATACTTCTTACATTTCGAAAAATATTGGTGCATCAAATTAGTTACACAATCAATCGCATTAATAAAATAATTAATCGCGTAAAATTATTCCAAGTTCTATATACATTAGTGATTCATCTTTAACACTAACTTTAATTTTTGTAAAAAGCTTCTGGCCAATAATGAAATAAATGGCAATTTCTAAGCCGCGATTATTATCTTATCATTACATAAACGCTGCGAGTTATTGATGATTATCAAAGAATTAAGTAATGGAGAAAATTGCAATTAATGCATGCTTAAGAAAATTTACAATGTATTCGAGAGCGTAATTAATAGCGGTAACAATATTTGCAAGTATTTAATGAAGTTGTATTTCTATGTTTAAAAGCAACCGAGCAACGTATAAGAGTTACATGGTTTTATTTTTTTTTTTCAAGTTACATAATATCAAGCAAAAAAGAAGGTAGAGGAAAAAAAGATCTGCGGAAGATAAAAAGTTTCCTGTCTATAAATTCGACTCATCGTAACATTAAGATGTCAAAGGCACCCGTTAAATGATTTCTACGATAATTCGTGAAATAAATGCGGTTTAAAAAAAAATCATCGTACATTAATTACTCAAATTACCCTTTTACTCTCATAGAGTATTTTTTAACCACGATACCAATTAATAACTTACATTATATTATAATAATTATCATGTAATTGATCCACGTTTCTTCCTGTGAACAAAATATTAACCGCTTTGCTCTTGAAGATAATAATAATAAAACGGAAAGAGAGGAAGCAGAGAAAGAAAAAGAAAAAAAAAATCTTCTTCGCGCACATCTCGTTATTAAGGCATATGAATCCCGCGCGACCGCGACCGACCCTAACCGAGTACGAGTATAAGTATACAACGTAAGTAACTGCACACCCACTCGTTTGCGATTCCACGTGAGTCATTGGCTAGCGATTGGCTAATACATACAACGTATAGTCGAGGAATATCTCGGAAATCATCGCGAACGTCGGGAAAGGGCCGATTTCATCGGCGCGGCTCGACTTTCCGTATAATCGCGCCGATCTTAAATATATTCCGTTATGTCCCCTATTAGAGGAATTCTTTATCGCAATATTAAAAGATGAGGCTTTTACCGAGAAATTTTACAGCGAAATCAAGAATATAGAGCCGGAAATATCATACGTCGAAAGGGGCGCGCGTACGAGTAATATGATTATTATGAGAAAATATCTACTCGAGACATATATCTACAACGCACAAGGAGATTGCAGAAAAATTATCTATGTGAGTCACGTCTTACATCGAGATAACGAATTTCTCGTCCATCGAGAGAAATAAAGTAAAGCTAATACGAACGATATTAGCCGTCGTATATTTTCAGTTAGATCATCGTCTCCGCTTGATGTTAATCGCGCGTTTCTGCCTCCTCCCCTTCCCCTCCCTCTTGCCCTCCCCCCCTCCCTTCCCACATCTCCCCTTTCTTTTATTCGTATTTGTACAACGACTGAAATAATCGAACGGCGGAACGGTAATCGTACGCAGTTTTGAAACGAAGGGCGGTGAACCGTGGAAATGGTTCGTCCGGTGGTGGTTGGGGATGTCCTTTCTGGCTCGGGCGGCACAATAATCGTGGATTTCCGTCCGCTTATTATCTTACACGCGTCGCACAATGCGTTTAGATTGTGTCGGGTGGTATCGGTTAATTACCGGTCGCGATTTAGTCGTGCGTACCTGTCCGCCGACGATAAGCGTGAGACCGAGATGCGTATATGAAGCTAGATCTCCCTCTCGTATCGAAGAAAGTTATAATTTAAAAAAATATACGGAATTTTAAACGAGAGAGAGAGAGAGAGAGAGAGAGAGAGGATTTTATTTTATTTCTTCTTAGAATTATAAATATCTACTCAACCGAATTAATTTTCGCGAATAATATCTCGATAGAAATAAATTCGTCCACTCCCTTCGGACAGGATTCTCTTATTGTTAAGACTCAAACTCTGATTCCGGAAATAAACGTAATATGAATATATAATTTTACAGAGCGCTTGTATGTAGCGTTCGATATCAATGACATCTGTAAAATCTCTCTCTCTCTCTCTCTTTCAGATTCTCGCGCATTTATTTCAACGTTTGTGGTTGTTCCTTCCTCCGTACACTCTCCTTTGGGATTCGAACACTCTATTCGACACTTGGCGACGATGCGCGATTTTGCATGCCAAAAACGCGGTATCCAGGAGTCGGTAACGGTATAAAAAAAACCGGTTTCCGGTTGGAGATTCTGTAATAGGTGTTCGCAAAATTCGTAGACCGGCTTTTCGACTTGGAGACCAAACCGTCGCGTTGTCTCGCCGCGTTCTTTCCTTCGATAACATCGCGAGCAGAAAACTTTCCATAATCGATTGATCGATTTCCTTGTCAATTTTAGCCATCACAATCTGTCGCGATCGATAAAAGTCATAAGAATTGTGTACCAGAATACGGAAGATTGCGCATAGAATCCGTGATATAAATTTCTCTATCGAGATATTTTATAGAGGGGGGGGGGGGGGGGTGAATTTAAACAACGTCTCTCAAAATCAGCATACGTTTTCTTTTTCGCTGCAGATTCTTTTATCGATTCGAAAAAATATTGTCTTTACAAATAAAATATTTAAATATTTACAGTTCCCTCGGATAATTATCGATTAAAGGAACTCTTGGTTTAATTAAGCTTTAAGATACGACATTAAATGAAAAAGTTACGCTCTTCCCTTAATTTCAAGAACGCTTTACCTTTTAACACAGGACGCATTAACTTGAATTATAAAAAGATGCATATATTGAAAATTGAAAAATCGCTACAAGAAATGACGTTTCCCTCGACGAATTTTCATGAAAGGAAAGAAATTGCTTTCAAATGGACGAAAAAACCGCAATCTCTTTCAATGATATTATGAAATACCACTCCACTATACGTTGGTAAAGCCAACAAGTTCATTAACGAAATAGCGGTCTTTACGAAAATCTTGGAGCCTTAACGACAAGCGAAACAGCCTTCGTAATGTCAAGAGTACACGCTCTCGTTCGTGGCGTGAGAGATCGCACGAACATAGGCAGGCACGCACGCACGCATGCACGCACGCACACGCGTGTCACAGAGATAACTTCCTCCGTGTAAGGCAGAGAAGAGACGTACGACGCGTGTGCCAGACTGACGGCGCGGTATCAAAGGATATTTACCCTGTCAACAGCGTAGCTTTACGTGACGGAGACGCCGCCGCGTCTATAAGGGGAGAAGACATAATATACTCACTCGTACCGAGATAATAGTAATGGGTATTATTACTCCGCTCTATTATTTTACGATCTAGCGCTTCCCGGGAATTGATATACATTATCATCGTGCCGCGCCGAGCCGAGCAGAGTCGGAGTCGATTGACGAATGATTAAGAACGTAAATATATCCATCATTTTTTTCGATCCGCTATCTATCCCTACTCATATATTATATATATATACGTTTATCATCGATGTAAATTATATGGCGCGCCAAGTTAAACGAATCTAAAACAAATCATTTAAATTACGACACTCGAGTCAACAACGATTAAATAAAACGAGAAGGTTTAATTAAATATTCGATTCGGATCCGACCCGCCGTGTTTTTGTCAAACGCCTCGTTGTGGAAACTTAAAAGCCGGCGTAGCCAGCCGACAGTGACACGTGCGCGATCGTAATGACATATTACTGTAATAAAGAGAAATTGAATGACTCCTCTCCTGAAATCGGCACGCGTGCGACTTTTGCTATTGTAAGCGAGACTCGATTACCCATCAATTACCGATTAATTAAATCGACATTTGCGTCGTGCACGTTGAATACCGAATCAAGTTACGCTTAATCGACGAGACTTGGCCTCTGCCAGGAATACGAAAGTTTTTGCATAAACAGGCTCTTGTAATTTCCTCGATTAAAGTAACGTATTCTCGATGAATGCACTCGATCGAGACGCTCAGATTTTCTCACTCTCTCTCTCTCTCTCTCTCCTTCCGTTGCATCACTCAATTCTTAAATCAGTGAAAAAGGATTCGTTCACATACGGTAGCAATATTTACTCGTGCGAAAGAGTATGCCATTTTATTCTCATCATTACTTCTTACACGACAAAGTCTCTATTATTATATTATCATGTTAGAATGAAAATGTTATCGCGTTAACACGCGCTACCTCATTCGTAGCGATATACGACGCGCTTTCGCGCACCTGGTTTTATCGGCTCGACAAATATCCATCAGGTGAAACACACCCTTCCTCGTTTTCACGAGTGTTTGCACGAGAGAAGAGAGAACGAGGATGAAAATGTAAGCCTGAATTTCGGATTTTGCGAGACTTACTCACCTGCATCTGGAGCCACGAGTAATCGATGTACGCGGTGGTGGTGGCAGCGGCGGCGGCGGCGGTGACGGGCGCCGTCGACGAGATCTCCTGCCAGCCGTCCTGGGCGTTGCATCCCGCGAGGACGGCCGCGAGGGGCCCGTCGGGTTGGGCCCGATCGGGCACTATCTGATCGGCGGCGTACTGGGCGACATAGGGCGGCTGTATCGTCGACGGCTGGACGCCGAGGGTGGACGGCAGACCGGGCAGCGACACCGGATGAGGATGATGATGCTGGACGACCCCCGTGGCGGCCGCGGCGGCACCGGCGGGCAAGCAACACACACTCGCGTCCATCCGTAGTGGCGGCGACGGAGTGTCGTAAAAGCGTAGCTGCTCCGGCTCCGGCTCCCGTGTCGTCGTCCTGCCGAGGATCAATCCTCGCGGCACCATCCAACCTGCGACCGCCGCCGCTCGCGTCGTATCCGTGATATCCGACGGCCCGTGAAATCGGTATCCTTATCTTCGCGAAGGGGTCTAGAGTCTCGGAGTCTGTTCAGGTGGAGCGAAGCGGAGGACGATGCGGTGCTATACCATCTTTCGCGACGGATCGATTCGGATCGTCTCCGGATTGTCATCTGTCGCGGCTCTCGAAGCACCATCCGATCCGCGAACGTTTCGATGCGTCCTGGTGGAAGAAAGATTGTATCTCTTTGATTATGTCCTTCCTTTAGGGATTCTCGATTCTGTCTTCTCTCCAGGACGAATCGAGGAAGAAGAACGAAGCGCTACTATCATTCGCGCTAACCAGGTTTCACCGGATATCGACAGTCACGTACATCGGAATCGCGCTGACGTCCCGCGCGTCGAGTTCAACGAGTTCCGTACGCGGAACACTATCCCGCACCAGGAGGCTGCCGTGGGCTCCTTGAATGTCGGTGCGAACATCGCGTCCTGCGAAAAACAGATTCGTTAGATATATCGAAAAGCACTAACGCGAGCAGGAAGAAGCGTTCGATCTCGAGTTTCAATGACGGATCATCGACGGTATTTTTCGAGTTCCCGCGACCTCCCGTGATCTCCAAACGAAAACATCGGATCAAGTTCGAAATTATTCCGATCGACTCCGATCACTCTCCGCGTATTACGTTACGTTTACATCTCTCTGTTATAGGACAATGTTTTTTCCAACGATACCATATCGTCGTTCGATGCCGCTTTATATCTCGACGATTTTTCTTCTTCTTACAAACGGCCACTTGTCGATACGGAACACTTTCGTTGGCCTTGCTGGCCTAAATGGCACTTCGCGACGGATCCCACGTACAGATCGTTTTCAGAGTTAACATGTTCGCGCACAAGACGCGAAAGGAGGCGCTCCCGCGAAGAGGTTAAAAGGAGCGCGCGCGCGCGCACGCGAGCGATCGAGTGCCGCTGATCGGCCGCCGCGGGATCCGCGAAATGACGTTTCTCGACGGTGACAGCGCGCACTCCCGTTAACGCGTTGACGCGCGCGCGTGTCCGAACGACCACGAGGACGAGGGCGGAGAGAGAAAGGGTGGGAGAGAGATGGAGAGAAAGAGAGCAGAAGACTTACAAAGCGAGGGTGGTGGGACCGGTGGTGGTGGTGGTGGTGGTGGTGGTGGTGGTGACGGCGATAGTGGTGGAAACGATACGGCGATACCAAGGATGACGGACGAAACTGGCGCGCGCAACTCTTCGACCGTCGTTTACATCGCGCACCGTCAGCGTCGCGTACGCGCATGCGTGGATGCGTGTCGTCAAGGCAACGGTTCCAGAGTAACTGCCTGGCGAACGCAGACGCAGCCCTCCGCGGCAAGCATGTCGCGTTCTCTTTTGCGCGCTCTCTCTTTCCCTCCCTTCCATACTCCCGTATTCTCTCTCTCTCTCTCTCTCTCTTGCTCATTCCCGATCTCGTACGCCTGGCTCACGCCCCGGGCGCGACCGATTCGAGCGGTCTAGGCGGCCATCGAGCGCACGCCCCCGTCCCGACACCGAATGAGCGCCTCTCGCTCTCTCACTCTCTCTCACGCGGTCTCTCTCTTCCCAGTCGCTCTCTCTTTTCCCGGGTCGTTCGCTCTCGTACAGTCTCTCTTTCTCTCTCCGCCGAGTACCATATATTCATATACACGTATGCATACGTATACTTTTTCCTCTTGCCCCGTAAGTTTCCTCGGTCCCTCTACTCGCTCACCTTCAATCTCTTATGATTCCGTTGTCTCGATCAAGCGCGCGCGTCTAGCGAATCGTCTCGTCCTTTTCCCACCGCATCACACGCGAGGCGAACGCCGCCCGCGCGTCTCAACATCGATCGGTGCGATTATCGACGTGAGCTATCGCGAGGAACTCTCCTACCCTCCTCCGACTTTGGCACACTTCTCTCGACGTTCTTCTCCCCCTTCCCGCCACTTTCCCCGCCCCATTCTACCGGCGTACCACGGTACCTCCCGCGCGCTTACTTTCTTCCATCGCGTCGAGGCCTCCGGCGAATCAACCCTCGCGTATCGATGTTCGCCAACGCCTTTTCTCACCCTTTCGACGCGCAATGTCGACGAAGCCGACGGGCGAGACGCGACAAATCGCGCAAATTAAGGGAACGAACGCAAATCGAGAAACACGCGTGTCCCTAGCGTCGCACGAGACAACCTTACCCGCGGGAAAGCGACTGATGAGCCTGAAGTTGGCGCGTATTAACTTTACGATAGGCGCGAATTTCATATAATATATATAAAATGTTACACGACATATAAAAGTAAAATATATAACAGCTTTGATCGCGTAACTTTCTCTCCGACAGGATAAGAAAGGTGTGGAGTGAAAATTTTCGCCCCGATCGACAGAGATCGCGCATCGTTTAAAACGAAGGGATACGTAAAAAAAAAAAAAAAGATAATGAGAAAATTCAAGTGGAAAGATGTACATGGCTTGCGACTTGAATTCCCGCATCTATTTCTCTTATATATACTTTTTTTCGTTTCTTCTCTTAAATAATTATATACATTAAAGATGCCAAGCGCGATGCGTATAATTTTTCCACGTATCTATCAATTATTTCGATATTTCGTGAACGATATAACAATTGACGAATCGATCCATTTCGATGTCGAAAACGATGCGCGATAAGGATGTGAGAAACTGGCACGATTTACCGAAATTTCCATAAGTTAATGAGATGCGCGACGCCCGTTGATCGATCGACTCAATTTGTCTCGAATGCCATATATATTCGCGCGATCGTATACACGGAGAAGCATGCATCTCTCCGCGTCGCTCTTTCTCTCCCAACCCCCCCCCCCCTCCGCGTTCCCTCCACCCCCTACCTTTGATCCGCGACGAGGCAGAAAGATTCCCTTTCTCTTTAGATTGTGAAACGATTTTCTATCGCGGCGCTTTAACTCTCCGGTGCAGCGCGGATTTATTATATATGCAATGGGTTACGCAAATTACGACAAAGTGCAAATATTTCACATGACCTGCACCTGCGTGACTCCCCTTTCTACACGTGATCGTTTAACCAGGCACGTGAATCGTGACGCGCGCACAGAGATGTATGTATGTATATATATATATATATATTATACACATGTGTAAATCGCTGTCCAACGAGCTTCCTGAAACCAAGAATCTCTCGTAATTCGGGATATACGTAACGCAGCGCGAATTACATTCTTTGAGCGATGTTTCCTGGGAAAGGAATTATCGCGAGGAACGAGATAATGAACAGAAAGTGGCTGCAAGTTTCGGAAATACTTCATTTCTCGTTTCTAAAAGAGGCTTACAATCTCATTTAGCGCTTAATATCGCATGAACGTTCATTTTAATCGCGAACTTGTTATGCAAATTTTAAATTATTCAATGAAAAATAAAATTTACAATTTTACAAATATAGTTTACAAATACAAATACTCTTTTTATACGATAATTTCTTTAGAATACGCTGTTTGCAAGTGAGAAATAATTATGAGATAGATTGTTTGCGTTTGCGCGAAAAAAAAAAACTAAATTTATTAATTAACATATTAACATATATATCTCGCAATTTGAATAGATTAAATTAGAAAGAGCTATTTACCTATAAACAGGAAATGACTGTGGCTTGCATGATAAAACGCGATGACATGTATCGTAGAATATACAATGTCAAGTTTTTAGGGTTAAAAAGCTCCAAGTTGAATTAAGAGCCGAACCGGTTACCGGTGAGAGAGCGCGCGCGCGAATGACGAGCACGGCTGACCGGTCAGAATTTAGCCGCTAGAGCAGAAGACGCGGGGTGCCCTGCGCGCGCGCGCGCGCGCTTCCCCTTCTCTAACTCTAATCCCGCTGAGCTCCGCGGAAGCAACGCGACTTATGAATGGGAGTAGTATTCGCCCATTGGTCGCGTCCGATAGCCAATGGCTGCCGACGCGCGCTCGCGGCAAGTGATGCGAAGCGACCGTGCATGTGATGCACGTCGATATTCCCGCGAAAAGATCGAGACGAGATATTGAAGTAAATCAACCGGATTCTATTATTACCGTGTACTACTGCCTTCATTTGACAAAAATTATTAATCGTGAGATCGCTTCAAGTTATAACTTAAACTCCGAGACCTTTACATGCTTGAATATCGTATATAAATAGCGTACAAGTATTATTATCGATTTAGCTATTTATATCTAATTACTATATGCGCCGATATAGACCGGACATTCAACAATTTTCAATTGTAATTCCGACAAGGAATTTCACGCGAATCGAAAGGGACGATGTAAGGAACAAAGTATTAATGGGGCTGGCATTAAGATCGCAATTTGACGAGAGACAAGATAGTAATTTCAATTTCTCCGCGATGATGAATATATCGCTTAATAACAAGAGGACGGTGAAGATAATTGCCGAGTATGAGTGAGACTAGAGTGAACAATATATACGCGCGAAGAAATGTAACGACTTCGCAGACGTTGTTGCAAATCTGTTCGCAGATTGTGCGCGGATAGAAGGGTGCAACATTGCTCGTATGACAAATACCGAACGGCAATTATTGGATAACTTATGGAAAGTATAGGGAACGGACGACGCGCGGCGACCGCTCTTATGACAAAGAAGTGAGCGCAGCTCTATCCTGGGTACGTCAAGGTGACGAGGCGGCGGGGATGACACCATATCCCGATGAAGACGAGAACGCGTGCACGCGATGTTACATAGCATTATATTACAGATACATTGCGCCGCTTTGTGAACTGCCGCCTCGCGCGAACTGCGTTTACGCGCATTTACGGACTGGCGTCATCTATCAATTAGCCGGCTCATAGGCGTCTTTTGCTGCTATATCTCATAGTAACTCGCGATTGTGACTCAATTACAAGCAGCGATGCACGAATTACGTCTCATATTTCCATCTAAACTCGTGAATCATTCAACACGTATTGCTTAGATAATTAAGAATGTGAGTCTTAAAATCGTTGCCTGGCATCCGATTGTTATATCGATATCTATTATTGCGAACGTGATTCATATATCGTTTATTTTCTTTATATATTTTTTAGTAAGAAATTGAATTCTTCCTTTTTCTAATCTTATTCACATAATTCGAAATATAATCTACATATATACATACAATATTCGTAATACACGGTAATGAAAAAGATTATAGATTCTGACGATTTGTCTTTAACCCCACACGTCACCGTATTTAGTTCTCTCCTGCATCGGTGGAGTACCGCTGGTTGTGGGAATCCGTTGGTTTCTCTCGTTCGCTAATGGAGGCCTTTCTGGCGTTTTAGGAGTGTACCATTCTTTGTTTTTCTTATAAAATTCGTCCCTATTTTTGTGCCTCAACTCGTTGTAACTAATGCCTTTTTGCAAATTTATCGGTTCAGTTAGATCCGTATCCTCGGAGACGTGAAAATCACCTTCGAATATAATTTACATAGTTATTGTATTAGCCATGTAGAATACTTGATGATAATTTTTATGAAACTCACTGCTATCGTTAAAACTAGAATATCCATCATGTGTGTTCATCGATGGATAATCGTTGAATACTATTTCTGTGGATGGTTCGTCTGAGCTCTGAATTTCAGATTGCACATCCAATGGTTGAAAGCCTTGATATTGTCCCTCTCTATAAACAAAGACAAATAAGATTTGCTCCGACAAGAGACAATATATATATATATATATATATATATATATATATATATATATATATATATATATAAATAAATTAAATTGTTCAGAGATAATACCCCATAGATCTATTATTTCCATAATAACCAGCTTCTATTAATCTATCCTTGAGAGTACTGTTTGGTAAAGATGCAACTTTCGCTAGGCATATCTGGGAAATGGCTATCTTGCCCGATATCAGGCCAAACATACTGCCGACTATAGCCGCGTATTTCGCTTGAGCGCGAAACGGGGTTATTCTAAACGCTCCGTATCCAATGGCTGCACCGACAAGTGCTGGCATTATGACACTAGAGCTTTTCACGCATGCCTGCCAAGCTTTTGCCTCCTCTGGTGTCAACTCTACTTTCTACAATTTATACGATACAATACAATTACATTAGATTTAAATCATCTAATTGATATATCTTAAAGTGTATATTTTATAATATATTTTATAACGTACAAATATATATTTTTCTATATATAACCGGTAACAATCAATTATATATCTAGATATAAATAAATGAAATGTAATTAAACAGTTACTAAAAAACTACATTGTTTCTTTATTGTTATCGGCATCGATGAGTGTATATATTATTATAATTAATTTATTTTACATATAAATAAGTAAGAGTACTCCTAACCTGCATCTTCTGATATTTTCCATAATCGGGTTGCTGTACATCCGTCACGGTAGTCGTCATGATTTATAAATATTCCAACAATATTTTACACGCATTGAAAAACTTGCATCTCGTGACAAATATTAACTGTTGTAAATAATCAAGTTATGATTCAAATAATATACGACGTACAAGGTGCAAGATAACCTACGCGGACAACTCGGCACTATGGCAGGGCAGCGGAAAATGTCAGCGCCATCTATGATTTACTAAGATAAGCAGATAGAATGGTAAGTTATCTTCTCGATTAATATCGTTAAAACTGACTTTTATTAGTTATCGATGTTTCTATAATTTTCGCGGTTTCTTTATATTTCATAAAAAATATATTTTTTGTACGTATATATTTTGTTTACAATGTAAAATTACTTATAGCAAAATAAGACTGTAATTTTTTTGTAGAAAAAAAATTACTCTTCATTTACACATCTCGATCGCGTTTTTATTTATTTGATATTTTTTCTCAGTATTTATAATATTTTAGCGTATTGATTATATATATTTCAAGGATACACATACACACACATATGATATCTTTATCCTTATATGACATGTGTTAAAATGGCAACTGATGTGAGAGATACCGGGATGGCGTTTTGATTCGATTTATTTGCGTAACCGCGCTAATTTAATTACCGCGCTGTGCAAAAATAAAACCGAGAGGAGACTTTTACGTATTGCCTTGAAAAATTATTCGACAATCTATCTTATACTTTTGCTCAAGTATCGAAATCAGGAGATTATGTCATCTGTTTTAAAATTAAAATTTGTGGATATTTATTTACATTTTGTTGAGAACTTTTAAAGCGTCAAAATTATTGCGAAAAATGTACATTTCCCGGCGTTAGTACATGAATAACTTGTCGGAAGCCTTGAACGAGTTATATTGTGTAATATTTTCATTATCAGTTTTTGTTACAAAAGAATCGCAGAAACGCGTTCTGTAAAGTCTGATGCACAATTATTTGCACGAGCGCTATTTTTTTCTCTAAGTACAATTAAAGATTTATCGCTTTTTCTTTTTACGAAAGAGAGAGCTCAAGAATCCTTGAAATTGTTCTAATACCTTCGATTAATTTAAATATCCATTTTTTTTTATGGTTTTGCAAACATATATTATCTTCATGAGTCTTAACGCAGTTGTATCGTGTGTATGCATCGCTCGCGTGCAATCGGACACGGAAATTTTCCGCTACCACTTATGAACAGTTCGAGAATACGTAATGCAAAAGCATCTACGTACATAAGGCGGTGGTGTTAACGAGGAACAGAGGATCATCGTTATAAAAGTGGCGATGAAGATGTCTAAAGTCTCTGTTACTTTAAAATGTCGCGCGCCGTTGCATGTGGATCCTTTTGGCCGTCTCAGATTGTGCTCTTAGTACTTATATTAATATCATCATTATCATTAATGACATTGCGGCGAGTGAATGCAAATCCGTTGCCGGATCTCACGCAGGAGTATCAGAATTTGATAGCCGAGAGTTTGACGGTCAATTTGACGGATAATTCGACAGATAATTCGACGGAAACTGCGGCCAACACTGACGTGTAATTTTTTCTAAAAAAAGATATATATATATATATATATATATATATACATATATGTTTTTTAACGTATTTTTGACAATATTATCACGAAAGAAGAAAAAACGAGATTCGTGTTACACACACTACTGCAAATATCTCTTGTCGTTTTCAGATACGTGATAAAAGCCATAGTCTACGAGATTGGAATTCTTACAGATACGGATAATGCAACGACTAGCGAAAGCACCGAAAGGTAATACGACGTTCTGTTTTATCCTTCACACGTTAACGAAAAATGATTGTTTCGTATAACGAATATATAATTTCAATGTTTTATCAAGTTTTTTTTACACCTTGCAGACATGAAAGAGTCGATATATCGCTGTACAATCCACCGCATCAAAAAGATGAATTTTCCTAATCGTAATGAATCTTTTTATCTCGAAGCGAATGTAGTAGTTACAAAATTACGCACTCGAGACGCATTTATGGAGATCGGAAGCGAGGATCAAAATGACAAATCACTTTACTAGAAGATAAGATTGCGTATATGAAACGACGATATTTTCAGTAGATGTATGTATGTACATAGTAAATTACTGATTATGTATTGTATAAAATTGCAACGTAAAGATATGTAAAATGCAAAGTGTAACAATATATGATGTGCACGCAATTTATAAAGATATCGATCTTTCAAACTTATATAATGCTGTAAGACGAGCGCTTTGGGATTTAGAATAAACGTTTTATTATTTTATCATTTAATTATGAACAATATATTTCGTGTACAACGCTATAAATACATTGCTGCTGCAAAACCTGCGAGGCAGAAGAAAGTCGCGGAACAATCAGGTAACATAATTCGCAGAATGATAGATATACGTAGTAAGTTAGCTCGGTCGGAGAGCATGCGTAACACACATATTAGTTTCTGCAATTTAACGCTATTTATTTGTGGAAGATCTTCGTGAAAGACTTTAACAGTCGTTTAAACGTACGTAGAAATCTTTTTTCTCTTTTTTTATTGGAATGCAAATAAGCGCGCAAGTTCGACAGCCCCGATTAATAATACAGTATAGTGTACAAATTTCGACCAAATTTATGACAAAAGGTAATAAAAATATTCTCGATTCTTTCTTTTTGCTCGTATCGCATTGTTGAACTAACGTACATTCAATTACGACAGTAGGCACTGCACCTAAGTATCTTTGCCTTATCGAAGGAATAAGCAAAAGCACCAGTTCGTGGAGAATACCAATCTCACATATATCAAACAGTGTTACAGTTCTCAACAACTCTCTTATGTTTCTCTATTTCCACATTTCTATAATGTACAAATGTATATAGAGTATTAGATGTCCCATGAAAAATCGATTAAACGTCGTGAGTGGATTCCGGCGAAATTTATAACGTCTCCTCTCCTCATTCTCTCTCTCTCTCTCTCTCTCTCATGGTGCTCTATAAATTGCCTGTATAAATTGCGCAAAAATCGCAATATTGCGATTCATTCTTGTCGTGTCCATTCTTTGCTTTCCTCTTTTTTTTATTTTGATAGAGACCAGTTACCTACGTATAAATAACAATTTACGAAATTCTTAATAATAATCGTAAAATATATACGGGATAGGGGAAGGGGCCCTCACTTTCGCGAGGAATACTTGTAAATGTTAACCATTCGAAGAGAAAAAGGGATGGAGTGGGGAAAGGGATATATGTATCTATTTATAATAAACATCAATCATTATTCACTATAGTTGAGCGTGTCGATCATTTTCGGCATTTCGGATTTATTCGAAGAGAAATACTCTGCAGTGGGACTGCAGTGTGCGCTCAGCTTTAACGTTTTCTTAAAGCATAATTAACGTGATGTCTAATAAAAAATAGAGAAGGCGTAATATGCTTCCGATCGTTCTCACGTACTTGATTCGATACTGATATGATTTTCTCTTCCTATTGCCATAGGTCATATCTAACATAGGCAGCGAGATACGTCATTTCATTTAGCGTCTTTAGCCACTGACATGGAATTGGCGGTGTCGGCGGACGTGTTTTTCAGAGAAGTTGTTGCTATTGAAACTTCATGTTCAATCGACGGCTTTGCCTTCTCTATGGCGTCTTCCGTGACGTCCTTTATGTTTTCGATTTTCTCTTCGCTCTTGAAATTTCTAGAATTAACAACACGAATTTGCAACGAATTATATTCTAATCTCGACAAAGTCAGATGTTTTATAAATACCTGTTATCCGGCAATTTGTTAGAATTGATATTCTCATCCACGGAGATCACTATATTCTCATCGATTTTGCTGCTGCTGCTGTTGCTGCTGAGGTTAGTTTCCATAGCTGGTAAATCCGTTCCAATCACTTGATTACTTATGCAATCTCTGCTTTTTTTGTCACTCTCTTCAAAACTTTTGCTAAAAACCATATCCTTTTCTATTAAGTTTGTAGCCGTCGTTTCTGATGCCGTTTTAAGCTCGTCGCACATTGTCTTTTTATTTTCGCTTGCTGTGTTCTCTATACTCAATGTATTTTCAAAATTTTCAAAATTGGCCCAACCAGTGGATTCTATTGGTTCTGATGATGCCACATCCCACGGATTAACTGGTGGAAGTATGGTACCGGTATTCACCGGTTCGGTAGTATCCCAAGCTGAAATTTCATGAAATTGGTAGCTAATTATTTCGATAAAATAATTAAACAATATTTGAAAATATAAACTAATACAGAAATCTTTAGTAGAAACATACGATCAGTCGTGTCAACCTCCATGTGCACGTCGCGCGGGTCTTCATCATCCTCGTCCGACGAACTGGAGTCTTGATGCTGTTGCTTGGAGTGCCAATCCCGCTTGTCCACCACGGTCTGGAACGTGAGTTCGCCCTCGTCGCCCCATTCTAGGCCGCTGCCACAGTCCTCAAGCCCGGCTTTTTGTTTTTGTTGGCACAGCTTTAAACAAAACATTCATTTTCTCATTCGAATATAATACAAATGATTTATTTGATAAGTAAATATTTACCTTATTGAACATCTCCTCCCGCTTGTCGAGATCTTCTTCACTGAGAGTAAAGGCCAACGTTGTTAATTGGTCAACTGGATTACTATAATATTATATTTCTTAAAGAGAACAGTTTCAAGGAGAAACGACAATGATGATACTATGTTGCGCTCTCTTTACATGTGCGCTCTTTTAACTCCCTTCATGGCAAGCCCTACGATTGCCCCCCATCCTAGTAGTGTTATCACTTTTTTAACAATATGAGAACTAAATTTCGTATATATATATATACACTTACTGAAGCGCATCGTCACCATCGTTAAACTCGTCGTCGTGGAATCCAAAGTTTTCGATGAAAGGAGGCGTTATTTGTTGACCCTGATAATTGGAGTACATCTAATACCAAAAATATCGCACGATAAATCAAGAAGAATGTATAATATTAATTTATATATCAATATATAAATGTTAATTGCTAACCTGTTGGACGTATATCTCTTGCGAGTAAGGATTGAATTCATCCGGATTTTCCTCGGAGCTCATCAAGTACATTGGATTTCGATCGCCCTAACAATCCCATTATAATTAAAATTAGCTTATTTTAATTCTCTAAAGGGACGATACATTTGCCGCGTGATGTAGAAAAAAATAAATAGTATATATAGAATATATTACATTAATGCATACCATCATCACAGTTTGATGAATTTTATTAATCTCCATCAATTGTGTATTCACAAGGTTTTCCCATTTATTAAGACACTCGGGTGACAAATTGTTCTTCAAAAAGCTAGCCAGTATATTACTTTTCTCGCACTGGGTAACAATATTGTTCGCGATATTTATTAAATGTCCCATATAGCCCTGACGAATACCATTTTCCTTGGTTCTGCAATCAAATTATAACATTAGAATTCTGACATTTTTCTTATACTATTTTGCGAAAGTTACTGTTTTTGACAATCTTACTGTTTACTCTCGTTTTTGTCCCATGCTTCTAAGATCCTCTCTATTAATTTGCACTTGATAAATATCTAAAAATACGATCAAATTATTTAATATTTTTCATGCAATAAAAGGCGTGCTACTTACATTATTATAAATAATATCATTATCCCGATGTCCGCAATTAATAGCTAAGGCCAGGCACTGTTGTACTTGTGTATGTAGAAAATTATTCCACGTATATTTGAAAAACAGATCCTATAATATTTAAAATATAAGTAATCAAAATGGCGAAATAACAATAGTACTTGAAATGTACGCTTGTAACGCAGACTTACCAGTAATGTTTGGAATGTTCCCAAATTTGCTAAACTTTCATGGATCTTTAAATTTTCCGTCGACAATAATGCACTTAACAACTTTGCTACATGCAAACGAGTATTTCCTAATGGACAGTCTAAAAGTCCAATGGTTGTTTTTACGGCAGGTTTCTGTGCGACAGAAATTTGGTGATTTTTAAAATGTAATATAAAATAAACTAGTCTATTAATAATTATGTATCTACAAAGATAATCCATATACATATATTGTATTTAAAAAAACAAACAATATTTTCATATAAAAAAATGTTGAAAACTGTTCTCTTACATATGGCGGATCAAGAAGAAGCTTGTGAAGATGTTCCAAATATGGTAAAATTGCGCTCGAAATTTTAATACGTTGCTCATTATCCGCGATGTCATCGCCATTACCATGTATGTCTCCCTCGTTTGACACACTGTGAGAGAGAAATTGGTCTATTATATAATGTGCTTTATATTATCTATAAAATGCAATTTTTTGATGTCATAAAATATTCTCGTCATACTTGCTAGCTTTTTGACCTAGAAGTACCAATAGCACTTGTATTCCACCAACGATACTAGTTTCTACTTTTTCTCCAGTCAGAATAGTTTCTAATAATAGGCTCACAGTTTCTCCTCTGTAATAGAATATTTATTACTTGAATATTCGAGTAAAATATGTAATAATTAATTGTACATTTAGAGAGATATACTCACGATTCTAGAGTATTTAAAATAGGATCTGGATCAGTACGCTCTGTGGATGTACGTTGATTTTCTCTGGCCACTGCCACCATATCGCAAAGTAACTGTGCTGCATTGGCATGTTTGGCAGATTCTGAAGTAGGTGCTAACAACTTTACCAATCTCTGCACTAAATGTTGACTATCTAACCACTATCAAAGATACATATATATGTAGAAAAAAAAGCAAAAAATATATAATATATTAGATAAAGATATATATATATATATATATATATATTATCTAGTCTACTATTATGTAAATATAGTAATATACTAGAATAATCTGTACAAAAAAATGTCTTACATTCAATATATTTTGACGCATATCGCTGCCTTCGACTTGAGTAACAAGTTTCAGTACTAGATCCATAATAGCAGAAGTTTCTAAGTGTTGCAACAGTAAATCTACGCATCTCTGGCGACTTTTAAGAAATTCTAAAACCTGTAAGCATGTGAACTGATAGGAATACCAATTCTGGAATGGATGGAAATATAGGATGGATAAGTATATGGAGAGATAATATAGGAGAGAGGTAAGAGAAAAAAAATTTATTATTTGAATAATATTATTTGCTTGAAATCAGTCTCATATCAGCTTTTATATCAAAATCACAAAAAAAGTTGTCGTAATTAAAAATATTTACATACACACACATACAACTGATTCATCAAATATAAATTATATAAATTCATATCTTTTCCTCTATGTATAAATAAAAAATGTATATATATGATTACCTGATCACTTTTACGCGCAACAAGCACTCCAATAGTTTTACTGAAAAATGATGCAAGCAGTGGATTTAGAGGCTGATCAGTATCTATGAAAGAATATAATTTGGCCAAAAGTGCCTCATCACCTATAAAAGAATTTCAGAATGCGCATTTAAAAAATTTACATAATTTTCTAAATAAATAAGTACCCTCTCATTTATATAAAGAATAGTAAAACATTTCTAATACCTGCCAATTTCTCATTCAATGTAGGCACATCGCATGTAAGCAACTCGCAGGCGACATTAGGATACTTGTAACGCCAACGTTCCTCAATATCCGTGGATGGTTCTTTAGTGGCTAATGTCACCAATTCTTCCATAACGGCAGGCCTCGTAAGACTGTCAATTACACATTGAGATAATTTTTGTCATAACAAATATACCATATCTAAATTTGACGCGAACTTGAGTCTGAAGAGAACATCAATATTTCCACTTACTACTCGACCAACTTTTTATTCTGACTCTTGCATTCCTGTAGGATGTCCTCCTCCTCCATTAATTCGTGCAGCGTGACATCCTGCAACCGCGAGTAACGACATTAGATACCGTCCGATGACGATGATGTGGGAGGGAGAGGAAGGAGGGCGGAAGAGGGGAGAAGTTTTTTCCGTCCAGTCGAGAGAACGAAAGGGAAAACTGCTCGGGGGGGGGGGGGGGAACTTGCCTCTTTGTTGAGCAGTGCCTCTATATGCGGCGATGACACGTAATTATTCGTCCAGAACATGATGCGGTTGATTATTGCCCGCGGGTTAAAAATTTCTCGCGTCGCGATTTACCGAGAAGCTTGGAACGATCGTCCAACTCGCATCGGCGTGACGCGGGAACGCGCGCACGATGAAGAAAGAATGTAACACGTCGCGAGAGCTCGTCGAACGGTTAACATCGCACGTACGCGTATATTAGTCCTTGCCGATTCTCTTCCGTCGCGTCGCGCGCGCGAGTCACCGTCCTTTCCCCTACTGTCGTCTCACTACCGCTCTCTGAGCCACCTCCTCCGCGACCGCTATCACTCTCTTCCGATCGCCTCGTAACTCGTAATTCGTTTGTGATTCACGCGACCTAGGCTGCTGCTGCTGCGAGATGTTCCACGACAAAACGTATGTTCGTATAGCCTACTTCTTCCAGCTCCGGACTCCAGACGTGCTCCAAAATGCGAAGCAACTTGAAGCGTGAAACGAGCGCGGTTGGACGCTCTCGAGCGCGAACAGACGCGCAGGCGCAGAACGCAGCCACGAACGAGAAGCGCGGAAACTCGCACGTCCTTTTGTCTCAGAAATAGCTTTTGGCTGCGATTTATATAAATCTCTCTTTAGATTTAAAACGGAATAGTTATATACATATCTAGATATCGGAAAGAAAAAAAAAAAAAAGAAAAGAAAAAGATATACGATTTGCGATCGTATGAGTGCGACGTGCGAGTAAAACGAGCTGTTCTAATTGCACTTTCTTGCACTTTATACATTTAATGACGTCTTTTGTATATTTCGGCTTGAAAAGAGAAAAAATACAAAATGTAAAAATAAATTTTGCTATTATGTTGAATTAATACGATTGGACCATGCGAAATGTAGATACGACAGAAGACAAATATTTTCATTCGATTGTCTATCTCGATGACTTTGTACGCCATGCTCGATTAGTCGTTCAAGAGCGGCTCCAAGTACGATTACGTGTTTTCTTATTCTTCCGAGCTACGTCAAGAGACGTCAAGTTTAAAAAAATGGCAAGTAGAAATTGTTATCCTTTTTTTTTTTTAAAGATATTGATAATCTCTTTTATTGGAACTCTTATAAAATCAGAGGAAAGGTTAACTCGAGTTGCGTATAACCTAAAAAAATTAATTAAATAGTCTTTACATCATGTGTCAAAATAAAAAAAATAAATAAAATAAATTAAATTTACGCATTTCTTTTTATATTCTAATCAGTTTCAACTGTTTAATAATCTTAGGTGGATATCGAGTCAATGACGAGATACGTGTCGCCGGTGAATCCAGCTGTTTTTCCGCTGCTGGCTGTGGTATTATTAGGGATTGGAATATTTTTCACAGCTTGGTTCTTCGTGTACGAAGTTACGAGCACTAAATTTACACGGGATATATTCAAGGAGCTGTTAATATCCTTGGTCGCAGCGATATTCTCTGGCTTTGGAGTGTTATTTCTGTTACTCTGGGTTGGCATTTACGTATAGCTATAGGTACAGTAATGTCATAAAACTGTTTTCACTGTGGAAATATTTATGTTTATTATTAGCTTGAAGTATAGAAATTATATCACATTTATAACACTTCTGTTTCAGCTTAAGTTAATTGATTGGAAATAATAAACTTGATGTGATATTCAAGTAAGCTCAGAAGAAAAGATTCTATTTGTAAGATTTTATCATCGCTGCAGTTAAATAAACACAACCATGAATATTTCTTGCGCATAAGTTTATTTGTTCTTTATCACAATGAAGGCATAAAAGTTTGTAGCACAGGTACACACAGGTAATAGTTTTTGTTGCACCTTGAGAAAATAAAGGCTAGCGTTTGTTTTTTCGCAAACGCGAGTCGCGAGCGTGCTTAATCTAATGCATTAATATGCATGCGGTAATATATAGTAATAACATAGTCTTGTGTGAAAAGAATTATCATCTATTCCCATATTTGAATGTGCAATAATTACTGTATTTTCATTAAACATATGCTTTTTTATTATAAATGTTTCTTTATGTAAAATGATTTTCTTTTCATTCCATTGCAACCAGAAGATGGGATTCATTATCGATAAAATAATCTTCCACATTCTTTGATACTGGCAAGAGTTGTAAATGTATTCCATTTTCACCGGATAGTAAGAGATATTTTATAACAAAACAGAATATTGCAACACACTCTTCCTCTAAAACAAAGTGCAAGAGGAGCATTCTTCAACCAGCCAGACCAGCTTTCTGTCGACATCTCTGCATCAGCGCCCTTAGCATAAATTGCCTACGCGACAGTTGTCGAACTTGCTTTAGAAATGCATCCAGATCTATAATGCCAGATCGCAGTCCCTCGGCGAGATAGTAAATAGCATCCTCTGTAGCTGCTTCTTCGGCGAAAGCATTTAGCATCCTGAAAATGGAGAATGTGATGTTACGATTGGTCTTATTGGTCATTAATTATTCCTTTGGATTATGTCTCTGATGAATTTTCAGCTATCATATCAAATCACAAGTATTTAAATTAAATAAAATAAAATATTTAAATAGTTTAAATAAATTTATTTTATAATTTACTGTATATAAATACACTTACTGTTTATATAACGGCGCTATGGTAGTAACAGCTTCGTCAACGTCTATCGACTGATTGTCGGACAGTTTAGCGATCTCTTTCTCCAGTTCTGCTTCCTTATCCTGTAGAATATTTACGTTTTTCTCGAGTTCCTGCTTCTCTCTCCTAAGTTTCTCAAACAAATCTGTCAAGTGCGACGAGCCGCTCGTCAATTCTTGCTGCGTTCGCCGCAGTGTCTCTAGTTCCGCTTGCAGCTGCGAGAATTGCTCCTTGAGTCGACGTCGGAGTTTATCTTCTACCGCGGACAGGAGAGATGCCCTTATGTGTTCCTCCGTAATTGTACCAGAGCTACCAGAGCCTGATTGTATTGTCGGTGACTTGCGAAAATTATTTATATCTTTAATTAATCTCTTGTAATATTAAATGAATTATTAGCTATTAATATGCCTAATAACAATTGCAGATATTTAATATGAATTATACAAATGCCACATAAACTAAGATAAATGATCATAATTGTGGTACCGGCTGTGTGGCTGGTGGATAAGATGGATATGGGCCATTGTAGCCTTGTGTCGGATAGCTGGGAGTGGTTCCAGCATAAGAACCATAAGAACCCGGATATGGGAATCCCCTGGATACTGTAGGTGGGTACACATTGCTGCTGCCAGAGTATTGAGAACTTTGTGAATACGGCGGAAAACCGGAATTCGATACATTTCCACTACCAGGTACAGGCATGAATGCTGTAGGAAAGATTTACAAGAGATATTAGATTAAAATAAAAAAGTAAAAGTTTGTCATTACATGAATAAAGCATAATTACGTTGAACAGGATATGGTGTAGAACTCTGTTGCATTTCGGATCTTGACTTGGCATAAACCGGAGGTTGCTCCCCAAAGGTAACAATCATAACTTGAATTAGAGCAAGCAAATCTGAGTTGTGCTGTGAAATAAATGGAATAGAATAAATATATACCGGATAATTATGCATTCTCAGTAATTGATAGAATAAGTCTACTTACAGGCACCCAGTCATGAAGATACGGCAAATAAATTTTACCATTGTGATCTACAAACATACTGACTTTAATTTGCATATCTGCTGTTGGCTTAACATAGCACATGGGTGCATTGTTGGGATGTGTGTCCATTAGCCATATGCAGATCGGAATATTGTAACAATTACCTGCATAGAAATAAACAAATAGATGAAGAATAATATTTATTAAATGTAAAATTCGTTCATTAGAGATTATTCAAAAAAAGATGTGAAGAAAAGATATTACCTTTATAAACAACAGGTATAGTTCCTTGTAAGTTGAGCAACTCTTTGCGCGAGCCATCATTGAAGACTGAAATTGAACAGCAAATTTCAATAAATTTTCAGATATAACAAAGTATTATATGTATATTCCAAATCAGCATCAATTTTACTCACTGAAAGGTTCAATCTCAAAAATCAATCCTTTGTAAAGGTTTAAGACACTCACTACATGCTTTTTTGTTGTGTCTGGATTTTGATACTGAAAAAAAAGATCTCTTTTTACGTTACAAGATCATTGCAACAATGATAAGATCATTATCGATGATGATTAAACATCAAAAGTTAGGTACGTGATTTTACGTACCTTAGACAAGCCCTGTCTGATCCTTCCCTCGTCCAGCGGTGTCATCTTCACCATTTAGCTTAGCTAAATCAAGATAGCGAGGAATCTCGCTGGCGCTGTCAGATATATGTAATCGCGTTTCTCGACTTACGCAGTTTTAAATGACCTAATCAGCACGCAATCATTGAATGCCGCGTTCGTGTTTGCGTTATCGTCGAGTGACGCAGGAGTTCCGTACGGACGATGGGAACAAAGACACTCATGAATTGTTCACTAATCTGTCATTCGAAATGTCATAATGGACTTATTGAATCATATATAAGGTTTATTCGATCACTGACTATGCGCTTGAGAGAAAGCGGTCTACGAGGCGGACAATCTCCGATAGATTGCGCTTGGAAAAATTTGTAAACGCGCCAAAATATAGTCTATTTTTTCTACTTTAAATTTTTCCTTACACGTGAATATTTGTGAAATCATAATAATCCACAAGGTAATGTATATTCAAAAGCGTGGCCGATAATTCGGAAATAAATGATTTATAGAATATTATTTATTAAGGCCGGTATTCATAGTCAGCTCTTATATTTAAGACCGTCTTAAGCACAATCTTAAGATGTCCTAAACCAATCACAGAGCCGTATTAGCATCTTAAGACATTACTTAAGACGGTCTTGAAATAAGAACTGACTATGAATACCGGCCTAAGACTCTTTGGATTGCTTTTACGAGTAATAAACATATCCCTAAAATTTGATACCACCTTTTCTGAACACCCTGAAAGCCGATATTATATTTGTCGTACGACAAACTTTTTAAGCATATTGATTGGCTGCAAAATATAAACTTTCTGGAGTCTCTAGAAATTAGCTAATCAATGCGCTTGAAAAGTTTGTCGTACGACAAATGTAATGTCGGCCTTATATATAATATATATATATAGTCTTTTGTTCATGCGCGCGCAACCGAGAGCCGAGCGCAGCCGAACAACGCCGAAGATAACCGACGTTAGGCATTTGCCGTTCGCAGCTCGCCGTCATTTGAATCCGAGGGAGCGAAGGTGGTTGGTGGTTGTATAAGCGCGTGCGCGCGCGCCCAATAAAGGCTGATCGAGGAATAACGTAGAATTGTATAATTATAGATATCTCGTTGCATTTGTACATCGCTTTGCGTGGAAAGTTATAAATTAAAATTATCAGGCGATGCGAATTTTATCTCACGTGCATTTAAATAAATAATAAATAGTAAAAATGAGAATATGAATTTTTATTCAAATTTCGTGTACTTTTTCATTGCTGCGCATTCTCATATATATCGTCAGAATTTTGTCGGTATAACAGATTTCCTAACCTTCAAAAGTGACATCTTTAACGGTAAATAACGCTTTTTACACGAGCGACGATTTTTACTTTTCAAATTTATTTTTATGCAAAAAGGCATCGATTAAGTATATTTTTATTAAAATTAAGTAGAACGGGTTATTCTAAACATTTACCGAAAGGAGATAAATTTTCTACAGGGAATATATCATTTTCTGATGACACATGAAACGATAAATATATATTAGCTGTCGGGTCATTAATTTTATATTAAATTATCGGCCGCGCTTTCGAATATACATTGCCTCTCGAATAAAGATGATTCATGGTTTCACAAATATTGTATTTTACATATGTAATATATTTGCCAATAAATAATAATGCATTAATCAATTAGAAATAATTTTAGAATCCATGCATAGTTTTTCTAAAGACCTATATATTTAAAAATTATCTACTAAATTCAAATTAATACTCTATTCTTCTTTAGAGTCTGTTGTGATTTTTTAATCAAATATTTTTCAAAATTTTTCTGATTCTTTCAAGTGTCCCTTATCATTCTTTCGAAAGAAAAATATATCTCTATTTTTATTACTGTTTCGTCAGTATTTTATACATCTTTTGAGCACCTAGTATATTCATATATACTAGGTGGATAGGAAATAATTAATTCAATATCCGAGTAAGCAGGTTATGTTGGAAACGGATGCTCAACGCACGATTGTTGCTTCTTCTCCTTGAATTCGGGAAACATCCAGATATAATCAAAGTACATATTATATATTTCGCGCAACGTATATTCTAGGAACTCTTTTGGTCAAGAATATCAAGTTTCAGCGCGACGACGTGGCAATGTCGTCCGGACGCGCGTATGTCAGTTACGATCTCGAAGAAGGTTAAATCAGGAAGACGTTCATCGGTCTCGCCGAACCAGCGCGTCACGTGCTGTAATTACGAGTTCTTTTCAAGAATTTTTTAGTATTTCAAGTAACTCTCTCTCTCCCTTTATCCTTAAGACGTTGTTTTCTTTTTAAAGAAGCAAGTTGGAAACGACTTCCTCGAAATTGACTGGCTCTAGTACCATTTTTTCGTATATTTTGATAGCAAAATAAAATATTGTATCATACGTGCTGATAAATCTAACATTTATATTATCAATAAGTTTATCAAGCAATTTATAGCAACACAATAAATGAACTAATTATTTAATTGATCACTTGGAAGTAATTATCAGTTATTTAATAATTAATTAGACTAAGACACTGCAGTTGTTAAAATTACTTTTAGACGCGTTTATGTTTACAATCGATTGCTTTGTTATACAACTTTGTTTAGATTTTCTATATTTGAACAAAATATTAAACATAAAAAATATTACAAATTATTAATAAAAATTATTTTTTTTTCTAACAATTTTCAATCTTTATTTAGTTTCTTAATAAAACTTATATTGTTATAGGAAAGTAGTTTTGAAAAATTAGGATAGGAAATATAACTACAAGTTGAGAATCTTATATAGCTTATGTTGTTTGTCTGTACAATAAATTTCTATATACCAAGTAACATATTTAACTTAGGTGCAGATAACAATAACCAGTAATCAATCTTCATTCTTCATTGCAGATGTTTTCAATCCATAAATGATTGTGACTTCCAGAAGATATTTCTGTTCCTACTTCCTGAAATTATGAATGCAATCATGTAGAGTTTAGAATCAGACAAGAGGAAGATGACGCCGCATTTTACAGCTTTGACTTCAGTGCGGAAGCGATGTCTGATTGTACTCTTATTAGTCCTGGTACCTTGTGCGATTCTGAATCTGCTGATGCCTTCGGACATGCATGAGGAGGCTATATTGCAGAACAGCATCGCTGAATTGCAAGCCAAGTTGGAGCATTTGCATGCCAAGTACATTGGCAGCCAGGAGGAAATAAATTTATTATCGCATCAACTGTTACAACTTGTTGAGAACAATCACATTCTGCCAGATTTGCAGCTGCTCATCAATAATGGCACCTCTAATGTTACCAGTATCAAATTGCCTTCGATTTATAACTTTCTGCCGCATTTTCTCAACGATCCAAATAGTCTGCGTCCAGCCTTTGTGCAGAGCAAAGGTAGATCAGGCGTGAGTATGGTGTTAGGGGTACCAACGGTGAAGCGCGAGGTTCAATCCTATCTTATGGCAACTTTGAAAAACCTGCTAGATCGTATGAACGCCGTGGAAACTGCGGATACGTTGATTATCGTTTTAGTGGCTGAAGTAAGTAAAATCATCGATTATGAAATAATGCATTAATTCCATTCGCATTTTGAGGGATTGGATGTAATAAATTAACAAACAATATATATTATATATTTTCTTTGCAGACAGATATGGATTATGTGACGTATGTTGCAAAGCAAATTGAAGTCCAGTAAGTTTGTGCGATTTGATTCAATTTTTATTTTGTTTATCTTATTATTTCAACTTTTTAATTGATATAGTCCATTTTATAGTGTTTTTTCTCGATTCTTGTTTTAGATTTCCAAACGAATGCGAAGCTGGCGTGATTGATGTGATATCGCCATCCTCATCCTTTTATCCGGATTTATCAAAGTTGCGCGACACCCTCGGCGACGATCATCAACGTGTCGTATGGCGATCCAAACAGAATCTGGACTTTGCCTTCCTCATGTCCTATGCTCAGACTAAAGGCATGTTTTATGTGCAACTGGAAGACGATATTTTGGCCAAGAAGAATTTTATAACTACTATGAAAACCTTTGCATTACAGAAGATTGGCACAAAGGAGAATTGGTTTGTTCTCGATTTCTGTCAGCTCGGGTTTATCGGTACGGCATTATCATATATTTTACAGTGGTAATAAATGTTGAATGGATATTACAAGTTACATTAATACAGGAAAACTGTTCAAATGTGTGGAATTGCCTTGGCTGATTCAATTTTTTTTAATGTTCCACAATGACAAACCTGTTGATTGGCTGTTGGATCACTTGATATCGACAAAAGTCTGCAGTCTTGATAAAGATAGTGTAAGTATAAATAATAGACAATAGATATATAAACAAATAGATAAAAACGAGTGCCATTTTAATTTGATCATTCAAAATGTTTTTTTTCAACAGAAACATTGCAAAATGGCTAAAGCAGAATTATGGGTACATTATAAGCCCTCCCTCTTTCAGCACATAGGAACGCACTCCTCTTTAAAGGGCAAAGTACAGAAGCTTAAGGTATAACTCAAGACAATAAAAAAAAAAGTATAATTACATAGGAATAAATTATAATTATATCTCGATTTACGTTTATTTAGGACAAGCAATTTGGAAAGATAACGTTGTTCTATGCTCACGAGAATCCTGAGGCGACTGTAGAAACTCAAATCAAACCTTACAAACAGTACACATTACAAAAAGCATATAAAGGCGAATCATTTTTCTGGGGTTTACTGCCGCAGCCAGGAGATCACCTAAAGTTTAAATTTTTACATCCTATTTTTATAAAAAAGTAAGTTGATAAGACAGATAGTAAATTATTTTATTTCAGATGCAAAATTACACGATTATAATGTTATCTTGTACACAGGTACTTATTTAGAAGTGGAAACCCTGAACACCCATCTGATAGATTTTATAATACAACAGTGGAAGTACTGTCCGAGACGTCTTCATTGTTGGATAGGAACAGCAATGACATGACGGAGGATGGTTATGTTATTATAGGTAGCAAGAGAAATCCTATATGCTTATATTTTGTAATTTAATAAAAGGGTTTTTTTTTTAAGAATTGTTAAAGAACATGTTATTGTGGATTAGGTAAATTTGATGTACTTGGTGTTGCTGAAGGGATTGTGGATCGAAAATTGGGTAGAATATCAGTGTTTCGTTTAACTATACACAGTGAGAGCGAAAACTGGGCCATTCTATCCGAGGTAAAAATTCCCGATAATATTACTTTGAGATTGTAATATATATTAATTCTTATTCTAAAAATATATAATTTTCTTAATTAGATTCACATAGTAGAGGATCAACCTAGCTGACTAAGGGATGAAGAATCTCGAGCGTTTTTTCGATACCATCTGCACGGTTAGCGTAAGCGACTGGTTTTAGAAACATTTATTATTTTTATATTTTCTATTTTGCTATCACGTATGTTATATATTGAGTGAAGCAGTATAGCAGTTATTAGTTCAATACCGTCCATTACACAAGAGATGTGTGTGTGAGTATATTTTCAACTATTAAATGAAGCAAACTTTTCTATTGGTCTAGTATTTTATATGGCTTTTTTTTAAGTTTATATATGGTGTGCTAAAGAGCGCAAACATCCAGGTGGTAATATATAACAATCTCCCTTTTGATATTCATACATTCGATTTAATAAGTGAATATAATAGCACGTGTTAAATCTCTCGAATCATTTAGTATAAGAGTGTTTTTGGTGTGTTTTCAGCTTTCTGTAAGATTGTATCTTAATTTTTAGATAATTTATTTAATCGAAACTGTACCTGCATTGTTCACATATTTTGACTTGATCTTGATATTCATGTGTAGAAATCTTTTGCGTATAAGGTTCAGGGATCACATTTAGATAAATGTGACTATTTACATTGAAAAGAATCTAATGCGCGGCGCAAAATATAATATTAGACGAGTGTGCAAGCGCTGAGTATATGATAAAAGACAAGATATATATGGGAATTATCTTTAAAGAAAAAACAAACTCTTTGTAAAGCGAGATATACTTATATATAATCCATGCGATTATGTGCAATCTGTGTACACAAGTCTGTAATTTATTATTGTCAAACGGCGCATTAACGTCGATTCAAACGTTTGTTAATGTCTGACAAACGGTGATATTAAGACTATATTCTTCTAATATATGTACAATTATTTATTTCGCGTATCTTTCTTTATATACATATATATATATATGTACACACATGTGTATATATATATATATATATATATATATATATATATATATATATATATATACATGTGTATACATATATACATATATGTATATTCCTATACATGATAATAATAAAAATATATTTTTATGACAAAAAGTGTTTTTGTATTACAATTGACATTAAGATTGGATTGTTAAGAATTTGATTAGAATAGGATTGAAGCTGGGTTGGACAAGAATAAATAGATACTGTCCCAAAAAGTTACAAATGCTGCCTCAGTTACGTTCTCAGGGAAACTAATGCTCTGTATGGTTTGGGACCGGCCGTGACACCGTCTACAAAATCTTGCGTGGAAGGTCGCGGCTCACCGGGAATCACGGAGAAGTTGAACGCCTGCAGCAGAGTGGCCGTTATTACGAAGATGTTGCTCCTAGCTAATATCTCCCCCATACAACGATGTCTGCCTATAAGATGTAAAAAAATTATTTTATATATTTAATTATACCACAATGTTGTATAAATGTATAATAGTACAAAGAAGAAAGATATACCGATGCTGAAAGGAAAATATTTTTCTGGCGTAACGACATTGCCGCTACTATCAAGGAATCTCTCCGGCCGGAAATCTTCTGGGTCGTTCCAAGACTCATCCATGAGTACTCTATTAAAATTCACAATGAGCATCGTATCCTAAAAAGAGATAATAACGGTTTATTTTCACTTTTATTAATCCGTAAAATGTATTAAATTTTTCACCTAACGATTTAATATTTTATGATTACCTTTGGTATTTTATGGCCCACAATAGAAGTGTCTTTCAATGCTCTATGTGGAACATTCAAAGTACGACCCATGAACATTCTTATAGATTCCAGGACGATAGCTTGGATGTATGGCATTCTGAAAAACAAGGATCGATATTTTATATGTATGAAAGAATTTGTATTTGTGCGCAAAATTAATATTTTCGCGCATTCAGAATCCGCATGTGAAAGTGATCGATCCCGGTTACCTCGGTCTGTCGGTCAATGTGGGAAATCTGTCGCGACCAAGAACTCTATCTATTTCTTCATGTGCCTTCCTTTGAACTTGCGGGAACAGTATCAAGTACAAGAATCCGAAACCAAGCGCTTTTGAAGTTGTTTCGGAGCCGGCCATGAAGAAATCGACACAGATCGCCAACAATTGTGATTCTGGAAAATTTATTTTCTCTTATTGTATAAAACCAATTTTACGGTAATAATAATGTTATTTCTTACTAACTGTACGCTTCTGAATACCTGAAAACGTGTCACTGCAATCTTTCGAATTCAGCACAGTTAGATAGACGTCCATTAAATCTCGCGGTGCGTTTGATACGAACGTATTTTTATGATTGTGTAATTCCTCCTGTGAAAGACGATTATTAATCTTCAACAAATAATCTCAAGCATTGAGGCACTTGTTTGTAAAACGATCTAATGATAAACTGATACACGATTGCTTACATGATTGATACAATGTTTGCTTACTTTCAGGAATGCCCACAATTCTTGATGCGTTTGTAGAAACGATTTGTAACCGGACATTTCCGGCGCGATGAAGCGTAACAGCGGGAAATGGCTGAAAGGCGCACCGATCATGTCGATTTCTCTCAAGAGTTTCGTGAGAATTCGCTGTAGGTATGTAAGCTCTTTATCGCCAGTGTCGTACCTGCAAAAATCGAAAATTATTGACTTTAAGAATAAATCCATTTTTTTAATTTGCTTTTTTCAGGCTCACGAAAGAACGGGAACAATTCGAATGATTGATACGAACCTTTTACCAGCCATCATTCTCCAAAGGGTGTTCAATACGGTCACACCGAAGACGTCATCCATAGTTATGATTATTCCCGCTGATTGGGAGACTCTTCTGACTTCCGCATAATCTTCAGCCTTCATGTATAAATCTGCTACTGTCCAAGGCTTATGATTGGAGATTTTATTATCGATTATATTGAACTTGTCGCACAGCTTCGACTTATTTAGATTGTTCTTGGAATCTTTCTGCAACTTGTATATCTGTCCGATATTATTGTTGTTTATCGTCGATTTTCGTATATCAATGATATCGTAATTATAGCCGTCTCGAAGCATCTTTTTGAAGTGCTCCACTAGCTTAAGTGCCTCGTCTTCGATAATCATGGCCATACTGGTACGACCGAAGCCAAATTCTCGCAGGTGTCGCAAAACGAATCGTCGTTGCTCCACCCACAACCGCTCATCTACGACGATGAGACCTGAAACATTATTATTTAATTATTTTTTGACATTCAAAAATTTCATCTTAAATTTTTTTTTTTTTTCTTCAAATAATTACCACGTCTAGCGCCCCAAGTTCTGGCCTCGTAAATAGGTCCGATTGGTCTGCCATCGCAGTCTTCATTAGTCAACATTGCTCGCATGCTTTCTAGGTCGTTCAAAACGACGATGCGGTCTTTACCGATCTTTAGACCGACTACTGGGCCATATTTCTTGCAGAGCGTTGAGCAGGTTTTGAAGAGATATCCGGTCTCCTGACGGATACGCGCCACTTCCAGCGCACAGCCTAAAATAGGCCACCATCTTGGACCTGATAATAATGAAGAATGTTAGTCATAATTCAAGAAAAAAAAACAACTTAAAAAAGAAGTTAATCTTTTACCTGGTGGGTATCCTTTTGGTTTGTGGCAGCCTAGGTATAACAACAGCAGTATCAATACTAGCAATAACATTGCTGTGGCAAGCATTCTATAAATTTAATATACAACATATTAACAAAAAAAAAAAAAAAAAAAAAGAAAAAAATTTAAAGGTGTATTAGGAAAATATAGATGAAACTATATAAAAAGTATATCCGATAATATAGCAAGATTTTGAATTTGTAAAAAATATGAATTCCATGGAAAGAGGATATATGTTTCTGTCCAATTTCTTTCAGTTCGCTTAAATATTAAGTTCATGTAATTGGCATTTGTGGCCGGATGTTCACATACACACATATTCAATAACAAATGTGTATATATGACAAACATCAAACGAGTCTTGGGAAGAAAGTGAAACACTCGTGATACTCTCATGAGAGAAAGTTGCATACGGAAGAACTGGCGCGTTATTCGCGTAAATGCGCCGTCACTCGCATTATACCATAACTGGTTGCATAATCGATGTATATTTAACAGCATTTCATTGCGGCGTACACAAGATAATTCTTCGTGGTCACTTTCGAATTCCCTATCTTGGTCATATCTACTTTGGAATTTGCCGATGCACTCGGAGTAACATTATCGCGACGCGCACGATATAAACCGATTCAAAACGTAATTATTACAAGAATCTATACGTGTTTTAATTTAAATATTTTGCATTTTTTTTAACTGAAATATAATTGAAATATAAATTGCATAGATATTACGTTTTTTTTTATATTACACACTTGATAAAAATTATATTCAAAAATATATATATGTATATATACATATATACATACATATATATATATATATATATATATATATATATATATATATATACATGTATATATACATATATATATTATATCACAGATCAACTTTAGGAAAAGAATGTATAAAACCATTTTTTTAAACCGCCATTTTAAAAATAATAACTTAGAAAATTTTCTATAACTGAGGTATAATAGCGAAACTTGATGTAATAACTCGTTCTATAACACCCATCCTAAAATTTTTAGACTATTAAATTTTATTGATTATTTATTCCAACAAATGAGCGATTATTTTAAGTGTCGGACAAATAAAACACTTTATGACGCCTCATTCAAACACACCGTGAAAAAAAAGATTTTGTCACCGGGAGAGGAGTCGGCGACACCAATGTGCCACCCTTTTCTTTTCTCAAATCCTTGATTTTATCTTACCTTGCACCTGGAGAAATTTTCTCGTCCGTTGTATAAGCAGAACTGGCCGTGGACCAGCGTTCGGTTCGCTTTTAAATGCCCCTCTATGTCCCAACATTTCTCCGATGTGCGAGCACATAAAAATACGATGTCTCGGCGGACCCTTTAATTAACTTTGTCCGGCTGAAACGGGAAAATAATAAATTTCGGAAAGATTCTGACGTAAGACAAAATCTCGGCAATACAAAATTTAATAATTACAAAGATATGCTATTTTTTCAAGATAATTGAAGTTTCGACATAAAAAAAGAGAAGATATATTAGAGAATATATTAGAAATCGTATAAGAGATTTTGAGGCAACTTTAACTATAAGATAAGAATCTTATTTGTAGAAAAGAGAAGACAAATTTGTGACCGAATTTTACAATATGCATTAGTATTATTATTCTTTTTTTTTCTTTAACAGATATTCTGCTACGCGCATTCCATAAAGAAAGAGAAAAAAAATTGTATGTAAGTAATCTCGTTTTAGTTTATAATTATTATAGTATGTATGTGTATGTATACACACACACACGCACACATATTAAATATACATAGTAAAAAAATAAAACTCATTAAGCGATAAAAATCGATGTCGGTTTAACTATGAAAATTAATAAAATATGATTTTAGATTTATTCCATTAATAATTTATTTCAGATATTGGAAAGCGCACATATATCTACTATGCGAATCACGAAAAAATGTGCATGCATATTGTGTTTAATCTTTATATATTCTAATTCTTATTTTATTCTAATAATCATATTTAAGAGGATAACATGTATATGATAAAAGAAAAACGAATTATATTTAACAAAACTTTATTTTCTTATTTTATAGTGGTAGTCATTTCATTAGAAATGTCATCCTCTTCTGGACTCTCTTGCTGTTGTTCGTAATTCAACGGTAATCTATCGCCCCATTCACTGCTTCTCGCGCAACGGTACATATGCCTGGCGATAAAAAACTCACGTAATTGTTGTATAAATTCGAATATTGATGAGATTTAATGTTGGTACATACTTTCCATGTTTGTATTTTGTAAAGATTTCTTCTTTCAGCTCACCATTAGCGAGACACATGCGACAGATGACGTGATTGGAACGTTTTAGAACTGGTCGCACTATTTTTGGCCACTGCTCATCATTCTCGGGACGTTTATCTGCAAAGAAGAAAACCTTAAACGAAAATTTTGCATTTACATTTGAGATTAGAACATTATTTAACATTTCAGTGAAACTTTCGCAATTCCTATCGAATTGATTACATTTGTTAACAATGTTTATTCTTGGTCTTACTTTGTTTTTCTTTTTTTTTACATACCTTTCTTTAACACTACATAGGAATACAATTGCGATTTGTGTTCCTTGCTATCCAGAAATTGCAATGGATGATACAAAACACTGAAGTTGCATGAAGTGTTGTCTATGAGTTGCGGACACTTCAAATCATGTGGACACTAAAAAAAGATATAACTGATACACTGCATTCGGAATTGTTTGAGCCTTTATCTGTTTAATACTCACTGGTGAGAAAACATGAACAAATTGTGATTCTTTTCTATTTTTCGAGTTTGCATATTTGAGGATGAAATCTCGTGCTTCATTTACTAGCTTTCAGAAAAGAATAGGAATGAGAATTCTATGAGCAAAATATAAATATAACTAAGTAAAATCATTATATTGAGCAAATCTACCGTGAAACCCGCTTTGGTTCCTTCTTCTACAATGATTAAATATTTTTCTGTCTTCTTCCAAAGCTTTAATATCGTTTCAAGACGAAATTGTTGACTCGGCAACTCAAATAAAGAATATGCACTTATTACAATATCGTAAGTAGGCTAGAAATAATGCGATATCTCAAATTATTTAGTTTAACAAAAAAATTCATTTCACAATTATGTTTATAAATAATATTCTTACATTCATAGATGCCGGAAAAAACTGGCGATAGAATATGTCTTTGATTTTGGGCTTGGCAACTTCCGCTAATCTCTCTGACAATTCAATCATGAATTCCGATGTTTCGACACAAAAGTATTCTTTTAACGAATCTGACCAAATCTCAGACGCTGCCCTGTGTGACAATTTTTATTTTATATATTTGCACATTAATCAATTTTACATTTTATAATGTTTTAAACTGCAATTAACTTTTATATTCACCATGTATTTGTTCCAATACCAGAACCGAAATCAAAGAATGTCTCGGGCCTAAAATCCTTGTCACGTATTTTAATCTCATTCAAGATTCTATGCGAAACTGCATAATTTTGCACACTTTTGGCAACTAGGTATGTCAAGCAGGTAAGTTTATCAAAATTAATCGGTTGCCAGTGATAAACGAGTTTTTTCAAAATATTTCTGGCTTTTATGTTTCTATTGAAATCTATATCTTTCACAGATATTTTTTCATCATGATTATTAGCATTTAAACGTTTCTCTACTTTCTGTAATTTTGTTAGTAACTCAGATTGTTCTACCGGTGGATAACGTTGAGTTAAGTATCGGCATAACCTCTTTGCACTTTCATTAATTTCCTTCAAGTTTATGTTTTTTTCTACAACATTATTATAGAATAATATATATATATGAATTAGTATATTTAAATCCTTTATAAATATTTTATTTATTTTGTGTAGTAAAAACTATCAAAATACCTTTTAAGATTATTTGTATCTCTTTTGAAGCCCATACTGGGAACGTTGATGTTCTAGGCTTAATGATACCTGGATGATGCCTATATTTAATCTCATTGTTAACAAATGAAATGGATATTGCATCGTCAAGTAGGGCTTTTGGCTTTGCTGAAAACTGAGTACAGATCTCATAATCAAATCACAATCTCATTTAACATATCTAAATAAACAGTATTAATTAATAAATATCGTATTATACTCACATAGCGTGAGGATATAATTCTTGTACATTGCATCTTTGATACAATTAGCTTCACCATATCCACAAAAAAATAATTTCGACAATATTAACGAGCGACAATTCGCATGTTCCTCATCTATATACTCAAATGCCTACAAGAGATAAAAAAGAAGTTTAATACACACGTGCACAACATTAGCACGCTGTTACATCACGTGGATCGCAAATTGTTTACAATGTTAAAACTGTCGAAAAAAAATTTTATTCGCAATATCTGTCGAGAGAACTGGTAAAGACGAATTCGTGACAAAGATACGAAAAAAAATCATGACAACCACGCCACGTTCCCTCTGAAGGAACCGCGCATGCATAACCTGTAAATATAAATATACGTACAAACATGCGTCGTCGTTCGCGGCGAATGCATGAAAATTCTAATAATAACTCGTTACAATCCTATTCGCATGTATGTCAACATATTCGATTGTCGCGCGTACATGTAGCGAATCGTCACGTAAACTGACACTTCAAGCATGAAATTCGCGGAGCATCTGAGCGCTCACATTACACCAGAATGGAGAAAACAGTATATCAACTACGAGGTATGGAAAACTCTGTGCAGAAAATATTTTTACACTTATCGCGTT
Organism: Polyergus mexicanus; assembly: GCF_030449975.1. Lineage (NCBI taxonomy): Eukaryota > Metazoa > Arthropoda > Insecta > Hymenoptera > Formicidae > Polyergus > Polyergus mexicanus. Next base: position 11,702,116 of record NW_027223325.1, read on the forward strand.
AGTATTATCATAGTATATAGTATTATATATAGAGTTTTATCTATACACACATTCGTATATGTACATAATATACATACAGTTACACACCATACATACAGTTTCATATATGGTGGAAGCCACTTCGATGATGAATAATGAACACAAAAATTATGAAAAAAATTTATTAAAATATATGTCCTATTTGACTTTGAGTATATATTCTTGTATGCATATTTTGTGTCTTATTACAATGCAATTATGTATATTATATTTACAAAGTTTATATAATTAAATATCTTTAAACATTTAATATCTCTGATATTTTGTGTATAATGCTGTATCTTATAATTATGCGATAGGAAATGAAGGCTCTCCTATACGCTGCAGTGGAGCAAGCTCCATCGGCAGATGTAAGCGAAGCACATGTTTTGGAAAGCTACTTTAGTAAATTTGATGAAAAGTTTTTTCATTATTGTGATAAGGAACTGGCCAAAATAAACACTTTCTATTCTGGTAAAGTCTATATTAAATATTAGATATTTTAAATATCCTTGTTAATTATGTTTCTTTCTATTAAGAAATATTCTGATAGATATTATACAGTGGTATATAATGCGTATAAATAATATTGATTTCTTTCAGAAAAACTGGCAGAGGCTACACGTAGATTTTCCACACTTAACAATGATCTGAGCGAGATTCTGTCAGTTTCTGAGGATGGCCAAAGTCGTAAGGCGCGCTATCGCCGTCACATTTTGCATAAGAAGACAGTATCGGCACGCAAATTACAGGAATTGAAATTGGCCTTTTCCGAATTCTATCTTTTCCTTATTTTGCTTCAAAACTACCAGAATCTGAATTTCACTGGATTTCGAAAAATCTTGAAGAAGCATGACAAAGTATGTAAGTCTGATCAATGCTAGTTGTGCATAAACAATTTTAATAAAGTAAAAGGATTAGAAAAGAATCGTTAGAATTTATTCTATGTGATCAAGAGACTGACTTGTATGATGCAATGATATTATTTGTAGCTTTTGAATGTCGACATTGGTGCCAAATGGCGTGCAGAGCACGTCGATACAGCGGTTTTCCATACGCGTAAGGATATAGATAGGCTCATAGCGGAGACTGAGGCTCTGGTAACTCGAGATCTAGAGCACGGTGATCGTCAACGAGCCATGAAGCGGCTTAGAGTGCCCCCGCTTGGAGAACAACTCTCTCCATGGATCACATTTAAAGTAGGCCTCTTCTCCGGCGCTTTTATTATACTTTTCGTAGCTGTGATACTGTCCGGTAAGTAGAACACGTTTTCCTTTTATCTCTGATATATGGAAAATTATATTTTCTTATTTTTTTATTTAAATTGCATTACATTATGTATTGCATTATTATGCCGTTTTAGCTATGCGATACAAAAAGAAGGACAATTGGACGGTATTGTGTCGGATTTATCGCGGACCTCTTCTTATGATAGAATTTCTGTTTCTCATGGGAATCAACGTTTATGGCTGGAGATCTTCTGGCGTGAATCATGTGCTGATATTCGAGCTTGATCCACGCAATCATTTATCAGAACAGGTTTTGCAATAGATTAAATGAATATTCTATATATCACGATCAGATCATTTTCCGTTAACATTAAGAATTAAGAAAAGGATGTTGGTATTGTGAGAGAGTTGAGATTTATGCATGTACTTTCAGCATATCATTGAAATGGCAACCATACTTGGTCTGGTCTGGTCTATATCTATATTGGGTTTTCTGTATAGTGATACGTTGGGTGTACCGCCGTTTGTTCAACCAGTATGATTATACTTATTTCTGTTTTCGACATTTATTTCTAAGAATAGAGTTCTAAGAATAATTTAAGCACTACTCTATTGTTTAAGAAATCTATTTTAAAGCGCGACAAATAATCGATCAATTTTATAATGCAAGAAGTTCATTATCTCAAGGAATTGATTTCAGCTTTTTACAGGTGTTGTTCTATGTGCTATTAGCACTGTTCCTGTTCAATCCTACCAAGACGTTACGATACGAGGCTAGATTTTGGACATTACGCGTTATGGGTCGCATTTTTTGTGCGCCTTTCTTCTATGTGGGCTTTGCAGATTTCTGGCTTGCTGATCAGCTCAATTCTCTTCACACAGTCTTCCTGGACTTTCAGTATTTCGTTTGCTTCTATATCCAGAATTCTTCTTGGACCGATGTCACGGGTTAGTATAATTCGTATAATTTGTATCATTATCTATAGATACGAGACAAGTCACTTACATTACAAATGTATATCGTGTCATTTTTGCAATATGTTCTCTTACACTTTTTATTATATTATATTTTATATTAGATTTATTATTTATATTTTTAATCAATATTTGATAAAATGTTTCAATTATTTCATTTGAATAATTGTTTTTAATAAATACGCTAGCATCTATTTTATTTTATATCTATCATATTTTTAAAAATCTTATATTCATTTTTTTCTTCAGTTCCTTAAAATATCTATATTTCTTTTTTTTAATAGATGCAGAAACTTGTATAATGCGTGAATTATCGATGAGACCGTTCGTGGTCTGTTTACCGGCTTGGTTTCGATTTGCACAATGTTTAAGACGTTATCGGGATACGAAGGAGGGCTTTCCGCATCTACTAAACGCGGTCAAATATGCAACGAGCTTCTTCGTCGTCATTTTCTCTTATCTGCACTTGACAAACAAGAGTAAGTTCTTTGCTTTTTCTAACATAAAGATATCGAGAATATTATTTATTTGTCAAAATTGGTTTTGTTCCTACAGAATACTATACATTGTCTACTGAAAATCCTTACTTCTACTTGTGGCTCACAGTCAGTGTAGTAAGCTCTTGCTTCACATACACATGGGATGTAAAATTAGATTGGGGTCTCTTCGACAGCAGTCCTGGGGAGAACAAGTTTCTTAGGGAGGAGATAGTTTATTCGTCACCTGTACGTTTAAGAAAAAAACTCTGTTATATATTAATAGCATTAGTAACATTAGTAACAAGTAAGATTAATCTCTTGCGCTGCTAATTAATTCACAGGCTACCCACATCATTCCTGCATTTGGAACAAATAATAATTGTGTTACACATGCCATTCCATCGCAAGAGGTTAACTGATTGATTTCACGATTAATTTATCAAACTTCTATTCTGTTCTGCAGTATTATTACTATTTTGCGATGGTCGAAGATTTTATCTTGCGATTTGGATGGGCATTCTCTTTGTCCCTAACAGAGATGGGTTATGTCCACGCAGATCTTATGGTTTCCATAGTCGCTCCATTGGAGGTTTTCAGGTAAATGCATGCTTTAAATTTATGCTTCAATCGCGAATGGACATGGAATGTGCTATTATTTGCCAGAATTGATGTGAGAAATATTTGTCGAATTAGCTTAATGAATGCAAGTCATGAATTCTTATTGTTCCCTCATTATTCTTGATAATTAATGTTTAAGCTCGTGATATGCATGCAATATACAATTACTTGCATCATTCGAAATTACTTCAAGCGACTTTATTCTAATGTCGACCGCACTCTGTATAATAGTAACGAAATAATTAATCGTCGAAAGTCGAGAAAGCTACGACTTAATCGACGATAGACCGGCCGATCTGATCGCTTAACAATGCGCCTTATACTAATAAGTCGCTAGAAGGTTCTTGTGGAATTACTTTCGGCTGGAGAACGAGCATCTATACAACGTAGGCAAGTTCCGGGCAGTGCGAGATATCTCCATAGGACCCATCAGACGCGACGAAGACGATGATATCAGAAACGTGATCCGTCTGATGGACAACGCGAATGACGACAACGACCATGACAACAACGATTATGAAGATGAATTAGTGGAGTCCCATGATCGCAGTGTTTGACACGTTGTAATTCGTCTTTTTTTAATTTTTATATTTAAAGATATATATAATTTGTTTAATATTGTTCAAGATACATATATTTAAATTCGACTTATCTTTGAATTCGATAAAATATCACTAAATTTGCACAATATTCTCTAATCTCATTGGACGTATTGAATCATATACAATTTGCACGATATATGTGAATTCTTTTTTCAGCTTTTGTAAATTGCAAATATGTATATACGTATAGAAAGAGTGATTGGGAGAAATATTGAGCTGTTATATAATGTTGGAATGTTTGCTCGACAGGCGTTTCGTGTGGAATTTCTTCCGCTTGGAAAACGAGCATTTGAACAATTGCGGAAAGTTTCGAGCGGTGCGGGATATCTCAGTTGCACCGGTCGATTGTTCGGATCAGACGCAGATATTGCGAATGATGGACGCTTCTGACGGCGTGATAAATCGCAGGAGGAAACAGAAAGTTGACGAGAAGCGCAAGCCGATTCGGTTACTTTTGAGGGACGAATCTCTCATGGACGACAATTGAGGTGATGATTATTTAGCTATGCATAGCTAAATCAATTTTTGTACTGTCTTATAGCTTTGATTTTGTCCATTATTATGACAACTGATTAAACTGACAAAAGTAAGAAATTGTATTGGATTGTAAATTCCAGAGGATTCAGTCGAATCATCATTTATATGAGATACATTAATTAGATACGTCAATCTGTAGATATAATTAAAAATTATCTGTAAGTAAGTGTTCTTGTCATCGAGAATCAAATGATGCAAATACAGATCAAAAGAACAAGATTATATCGAACGTTAAGAACTGATATACTTTTACTTCGCTGTATCTTGGCTAAATAAATGATTGTTACAAAGTGAAACGTTACGTTTCTAAGGACAATGACATTCAGATGCGTGTTATCACGTTACCAGATCGAGCATTACATCGAAAGTAACTCGAAACCGTCTTGATATCACTATTATTATTCATGACTATATTAATCACTATTATTATTAATGATATCCTTCTTTTCCTGATAATCCTGAAACAACAAATTTATCAGTATCCACCATTGATATATATATCATATAAAGGAGAGAAAACATCATTTCCTCATTTCTAACATTGATCAGCGGATGAACTCCGAAGAGTCTTAGCAGACGGAAAATTAATTAAAACCGTAGCGAATCTGGTGACCGGAATAAATCCTCACATGTGCGGATGCGGGTGCGCGGAATAGTGGGGGCATATGGTAGCAGTTTAACGACACCTAATGCGCTCATATTAATCGCCGGCACGGATGGTGGAGAAGCAAGAGGGAGGAGACGGTGAAGAGTCGCGTTTTCGAAGAACGAAACTCGGAGTACTCGCTCGTGCGACGTCGAGACAAGACGAAGGTGAGACGTGCGAGGGCGAAAGTCTCGGTGGTGGTCGGTTTATTGATTAAATGTGAAACCGCGCGCCGAATCGCGCAAGCTCGCCGTCCGCCCTGAATGAAGTGACGTGCTTTCTCGCATATGGAGACGCGAATAGAGTGACGATAGGATCGTCGTACATCTCGTGTGCGGACAGCTTTTGGCAGCTGAGCAGCAGCAGCGACGACGACTATTACGAGATGCTCCTTCGGCGGGGCTGCACTTGGCTGACGCTGATGCCGCTCCTGCTGAGCCTGTCCATCGGCGAGCTCAGCTTCTATAGGGGTAAGTAAGGCAGAGAATCTATGGTCGCGGGAGACAACGTCTCCAGGGGAAATGACACGGTAACGTTACTGAAGGACAGTCATTTGTAATCTTTAATGTTAATTAAAAAAGATTGATCCGTTGAATGTTGAAATCATATTGACAGAATATTTCATGCGAATTTATACGCTTGATCGATCTGCAAGGACAAAAATATGTTACAGGGAAAGGAATCTTTGAGGAGGATATTAGGGAGTAATCTTTTAGGTAAAATATAAAAAAAAGTATTTTTCTCTCTAAATAATATTTCTGTTTCAAATCGCAGAAGAAATCTAAGAAACTGAAAATTTGAAAACGGAAGCAATTGACTGCGATACAATTATCATTACATTTGATGTCTTTGTTTAAAAGAAAACTTTCTTATTTTACTAAAAATTGAAAGTTTTATTTGAAACATAAGAGTTTAATACTATTAAATTCAATATTAAAGAATTAATCCTTTTTAAATAAAAATTTAAATAAAAAAACGAGAAAAGAGAAATTTTAAAAAAATAATATAAAAACTGATTATATATTATTTGTATTATATAATAAAAGGATTTTGTGCCTTTTGTTATATACAATATATGATTTATGAATATGATGAAAAGATAATCTGCAGCATCATCATCTTCGAGGTATCTTATCATCGAACCGTATCATAATTAAGATTTATTGAAGGTGAAGTGTAAATTGCTTATTTTGGATTATTTGTTTGATTAGAGGATTTGATTCAATCCTTATTGCTGATGATCGTTCGATGTAATGATTTTGACAAAGTTTACGAAGTTTTGACGAAGAAGTTTTAAGATGCTAATTTTTACAGTCGGTGTTATCGCAAAATGCGTGTTGTATCTTGACCACAGAAAACCCGTTTCTACGTGCTGAGGAAAACAACAGGAAACTCGATGATAACAATTCAAGCTCGATACAATTCAGTTTAATTCACGATGTTTCAGTTCGCAACATTAATCGGATAAAATGGAATTAAAAGCTAATGCGATTATGATATAAGCAAATTCCAATTGCAATATCGCAGATCAATATTTCACTGTGCAGAAAACTCTCTTCGTCATTTGGGAAGAATTTATTTTCTATATATTCTTATATCGTCGAGTGCTAAAGGGAGATCGCATCGTGGAATATTAATGTAACATGATTTTTTTTATCATTTAGAGAGAATAATATCTCTTTGAAGAACGTAATGAGCGAAAAAATATGATACAATTGAAAAGATAAAATAATTGTTCGACAAAAGGAGACCATTACTTTAATAGTAATGGAAATAGACGATATATATATAGCGGTGAGTCACAGACTGATATTGCATTTTAAAGATTAAATACATATAAAACTCGAATGCACTTTAATTTTCATCCTCATGATGTACTTAGCGTTATATGTAGCCGCGTTACTTTTATCTCCTCGTTGTCGAGTACGAGTTTCATATTAGAAATTAGCCATTAGAATAAAGTTGGTAACTGATATTGACATTATTGATTGGTAAAAACGTGGTGCGGAAACGAAAACGCAGTTCCCATTTCCTTAAACTAACATTATGCAGATGCGCTTCCGGTAACATCGGAGGTCATCGCGTTGAAACACCTGGCCCGCTATCTGGAAGCACACCGTCTTCAGCAGCGTCTTCATCGCTCGCATCTGGCCACATTCCTGTCGCCTATGCACAAGAAACACAGCAATCTTCAGCAGCTGAATCATCAGGAGGAACGCAGAGGAATCGTCGAGTTCATACCCGACAGGAAGGCCGCCGAGGACATCCTGAATCGGAAATTGAAGGCGTGGCTGGAGCGTTATTATCATTCACCCCATTATCACGATTCCCTTGTCAATCAGATTACGAGCCAGGATTCGGGGTATTTTTACAATCTGGATAACAAGTATCCGGATTATCCCGAGGAGAAGCAGCCGGACGAGACGAACAATGATGGTCACTTCTCCAAGGATCTCGAGTACGAGCGGACCTTCGATGTGGATAGAGAGGAAACGATGGAGAGACCTATCGTAAACACTTTCCACAAGTATATAGATCACAATCCTGCGGGCATCTTCTTGCATCACGAGGGTGGAAGGGAACCAACACGACTGGCATCGGCGATAGCGGAGGCAACCGAGCCGGAATTTACGTACAGGTTTGACAACTCAAATCTGGAGGAGAAACATCCGTTTGCGATGGCACCGAACGATCCCAGATACAACAACGACGCGCCGTTCTCGTCGGGTAAATATTCGCATTGATTGATCCTCTTATCATTTGCCTTTAAGTGTTTCTCAATCTTTTTTAGTACATGAAATCCTGCAAAGAATACAAAATTTATTGCGAATTTTCTACCTACCCATGCACCATCTCTTTCCAAAGTTGAGCTACGAGTTTGTGATATCTTATAATTTAAAAATATATAATATTTTAATAAATAAAGAAAAATAAATTTAGTTAATTTTCTCTTATGCAGAATTTGCATATGAAACCAAATCAAAAATGGCTTTGATATGTATTATTACTCTTTTGTGCATTTCTATGGAATTTTCTCCTTAAAAAAGATACAGATTATTATCAAATTTTTTTCTATTATATATTAGTCATCTTTTAATTTACAATTAACTTTTATTATGCGGATTCTCCTTGACCTTAATCTAAGGAGACCAGTTTGAGAAGCATTGTCCTAGAATCTTGGAAGGGTCAAATTACGTCAACCTAAACCTCAATAATATCTAGTCGTTTATTTTTAATCTCTTCTTTTTTTAAATTTTTCCTTTTTATAAACACATTGATTTATTGATAAATATATAGAGAGAGTTGCTATCTTTTACTTCTTTTTCAAAGACAATCTCTATGAAAATGCAATTAAAAATTTTGGTTTATGTAACTCGTAGACAATCAGCAAGACGCGTTGAGAACGAGTTGGCAAGAAGAAGAGACGGATAAGGAGCCAATATTGATAAAGCACGAAGACAACTTGCGAAACATCAACCAAAAGACACCGAAGGAATTGGTTGTACGACTTGACGCGTCGGAACAGACGGACAGATTTAAGAGTCCGTTTATGGTGCCCATGAATCACGATTTAAACAATGACATCTATTTCATTGGTAAGCGGAGAGGTGTGAAATATGATGATTGCAAGAGAATGAATCGATCGACACGATTGATACGTTTCTTTTTTCAGCCATAGTTGCCGGTTGCAGTGCAGCAGCGATGTTCGCTCTGGTATTGATCAGTTTAACATGGTGCAGGTAATTCCGGTTACGATAATTGGCCTCTTTGACACGCGCGTTTTGCTTCTTTTCGCAGCATTTTATTTTATTTTTTAGACTACGACGCGGTGCGAAAGCTGCAGCCGACATAGAGTATCCTGCTTACGGCGTAACAGGACCGAACAAGGATGTGTCGCCTTCTGGTGACCAGAGACTCGCCCAGTCTGCCCAGATGTACCATTTCCAACATCAGAAGCAACAAATTATCGCCATGGAAAAGTAAATTCACTATCTCTATATAAAGAGAAAGAGGTGGAAGGGAGGAGGGGGGGGGGGAGATAGAGAAAGAGAGAATAAACAAGTATTTAAATTTTTTTTAAAGGAACGTGTTCTATATATATAAAGGGGAAACGTTGTTTGTTGCAGTCGCACTTCTGCAACAAGGGACCCGGGTTCCCTCTCAGAAGCAGAGAGCGACGAGGAAAACGAGGAGGGTGACTACACCGTTTATGAGTGTCCGGGACTTGCTTCTGTGAGTATTTTCACATAAATTACACATTTTTTTTAACTTAAAATTTCAAACATTCATTCTCAAAATCCTAGATTATAAATATTAATTCTAAGAGTGTCTTTCGATGATTTATATGTTAAAGACGGGCGAGATGGAGGTGAAAAATCCGATGTTTCACGATGATCCTACCCCGGCAACGCCGGCAGCGCAAAGCAACAACAAAGAAGAGGACCACATATAGTTTCAGTAAAATAGAGAAAGAAAGAGAATCAATCATGCGCGCGCGCGCAATCCGAAGAAATCTTCCCTGGTGCTTAGCTCACTGTTAATGTACCATATCGGAAATGTTTATCTATTATATTTGAATGTATACACAACTTTAATATTTATATACGGCGCGGAAGGCAAAGTATTTTACGGGAGAGGAAGAAGGAATCGATATTTTACTTTTCGTTCCGGAAATAAGACAACTCTTGTGAGCGTCTACGTTGATATGTGAATCCAAAGCATAGTAAACATACAAGTCGACAAGTTAGCGATTTTATGCGAGTGGATTTAATATCTATTTTTTACGGCCTTTCAATTGATTTGACTTTACGAAACGTTGACGCTTTTCTAAAGAAAATTAATCCTAAAAATTATTAGTTGTTTTTTCTGGAAGATAAATTTTTAGCTGATAAAATTCCGAAATATTATATAAAAAAACAGTTTGCTTCCTGCAAAAAACGCGATGCATCGGTTCTTCTAGCATCGAAACATTAAATTGTCGACAGCACTTTTATGAGTTAAGGTAACGAAAATTCTCCAAGAAGGACGACGAATTAATCGACGTGCAAAACCGCTCGTTTGTCCGAGAACATCCAACTATTTTCTAATGTCGCGACGTACTATAGTTTGTACTTTCATAGCAAGAATAGAGTTATCGTACGATTGTCGTATTATTTTTCTATGACTCATCATCCGCCGCTTCGCAGCTCGAATGGACATTCTGATGGATGTTCGACAGAATACGTCCATTGAATACGCACGCTGCAATGGTATACCAAAGTCTATTCTTTAAGACTTATATACTTCTTTGAAAGTAAAGAGAAAACCAATGACTAATTAATTTGGAACGCTATTCGAATCTGTTTTGTAACCGAAATGTATACGGAAAGTTATACTGTAGTATTATACAAAATTATACAATTGATTATATATCACAGAGAAATTTGAAACACACACATATATATATCACTTCATATACATTCATACACTTTCATATACATTCTTTTTAGAATATACATACATAAATACCACATTAAATGACATTTCACAAAGTATATTCGTTTTAATATACATGACAGATATAAGTGATATATTGGATGATTTTTATTGAAATGTGAAAATATCTCCTTTCGAAAAATAGCAACAAAATGTCAAGAAGGTCAAAGCTATGAATAGGTTCCAATTTTATGCCATATTATTTTGTTATTAATTCTATATATATATATATATTTAAAACACATATATTCAGTGGAATGAGACACAGTTAACGAGTTCCTCACAAACTATTTTATACGTGATAATATTTTATCAAGATATTTATTGTAAAAATATATTATGATCTAATCGATTTTTCCAAAAAATTAAAATATTTGAGTTGATGCTCTTTTTTCATTATATTTGAGTACAGAATTGTTTACAATGTGTTTTAAATGGCGATACTAAATAGTTTTAACTGAATTGAAGCAAATTGTTTATAAGATTAATGTTTTTTAATTGCGTTGTATTTTATTTTATTTTTATCTCTAGTAATTGTATTGATAAGTAAGTTATCTTCTGCTTTATGTGATATAAGAAAGTCAATATAGCACGAGCTGTACAAACATACAAAATAAGTTGTATGTTTCTCATTTTTACAACCTTTTGAGATGCAATGTTTCTTTGTGAACAACAATTTCAAATATGCTTACTGCGAGGAAACTTAACTGTTCTTTCAACAGTTACCAATAGATACACACAACACATACATATATAATATTTGTTGGCTTAAAAGGACAATATATTTTATTTTTCTATAATCGCGTCATTGTTAGTTCTGTAAAGAGAATTTATAAATCTTCTACTAATCTTCTAAATCGAAAATGCAGAGTTGCTATTTATTTTAGCAAATATCAGATGTCTATATATTTAATGCAAAGCGAATAGGAGCGAGTGAGTAGCTTTGTTTTGCATTATTGCTATTACAAGATCCATCTCTATTCGCTGTTATGCTGGATAAGGCAAGCATAATGATACATAAGATCTCGCGATATAAAGAACTCTTCCTTTTCCTCTATCACTACAATATATATATATATATATATATATATATATATATATATCATTATAAATGATTAATGTACCTCTTAGCCAATGAGTGTGATAATACGTTAAAAGCATGAATCTATGTTTCTAGTCTTCTTTACTGACGCTAATGACATATATTATATTATTACACAAATATACATTATTTATAAGTCGCGTAAAAAAACAGAGAATACTATGAAAGGACAATCTGTGTACAAATAGACTATTGGTATATAGCGATTTGTAGTACATGATTGTGCATATTGTGTGTCCACATCCCAGAGTAGGAAATTATCTGTCGATCGAATTAAATTTAATTCTAATATATCGCATTAAAATTATAGTCTCTCTCCCTTGCAACATCCGTCTACTTAAATTGTGATTAAGCGAATTATACAAAATATTCTTACTATTATTTTTTCACTTCTACTAATCAAAAAAGAAATCTTAGAGAATGTAAAAAGAGAAAGAAATATATACACACATATATATATACACATATAAATTATATAGATATAATGTATTATTATTTTATTAAAATAAATTATTTATTTTATAAAGCATCTCCTCTTCACACATATCATCGCATGGAATTAAGAGTGAACAACGAAATGATGTATAGACATACGGATCGAAGATTTGAAGTGACAGACGACAGAGTGGAATACCACGTGTCTCGTTTGCGCATGATCGTATGCATAGTTCATGTGTTTCTCATTTCTACACAAAAACACTACGCCATTGCATCAGGTATATATAGCGTAGCGCGAGCATAACGTAGCTCTCAGTCTCGACGCAATTATTATGCCGTTGCTCGTTGATCGTGTCGTGACATAACAGTGTTCGTTGAAGGAAACCTCGTGCCGTACATCGCATACGACCACCGATGCGTCATCGCGTTCCGAGAGGAACGTAGCTCGAGGAAGAAGAAGAGAACGAGCGAGAAACATCACGCGGACGCGCTGGTATTGCGAGTCAAAGAGGTCCCGGACCAGCTGATCCGGATTCGGAGCGACACCATCTTGCGCTCCCGGACTTACGAAGACGCGTGAGTGAACGTCGTCGTTGTCATTGATAATGACAGTGCCAACGGTGCCGCCAGTACCGACAATGTCGACCAAGATGCACGAGTATTATTTTTTTGATGTAAAGGAAACAGTGGATGGCAAGTCCGGCGGCAAAATCTTCTTGTCGCGCCTTAACTTGGACTTGAAGTCGCTGCGGACAAAGCTGGTGAGTCGCGTTTTCTCTCTCTCTCTCTCTCTCTCTCTCTCTCTCTCTCTCTCTCTCTCTCTCTCGTGTATTTAGCGCGGATTATTTTAAGGCAACACGTCGAAAAATCGCATCTTTCCACCTCATTAGCACTATTTTCACGGTGTCAACCGTAACATCTGTATATATATATATATACAACTTTTGGTGCGAAAATATATCGGTTCGTGGATGTAATGATAGTTCGACATGAAAAAATCTTTATATTTCGTCACGTTTGAGGGAAGATTTGCTATTCATTCTCGCTGGAACTAAAATATTTTCCGTTTTGCGCTTACAAAGAGAAAATAGATATCGTGATAATTAATATCGTGTGGAATCTTTTGTGTAGGAGATATTAAAACCTCATAGATATATTAAATAACATTTTAATGCGATACATAATAATATAAGAGAATGACAAGTCACTTTATATGACGCAGATAATTATTTAAATAGTAAAATTGATATATATATATATATGTATATGCACGAGCACGTTCAAGAGCAGTGATATTTTTTAAACACTTGTGTATTTATTCGCTTCTCTCTCTCTCCCCCCCCCCCCCTCTCTCTTTCTCTCTCTATTTTTCACGTTAATTTATATCTCATGAGTTTCTGAAGTTTTATTATTTGCGTCAAATTGTGAAAATAACACAAATAACGTTCGTAAATTGGAATATATATATTGATTTAACGAATACTTTCTATTACCGATTCTTACATTTTTTTCGGAGCATCCTGTATATCTGTAAATTAAACAGGATAACACTTACGTGTTTATTGTAGAGAAAGCTATTTGGAGTGCCAGAGAATAGACGCATTTTCTACATCGACGATGACGGGGACAATGTTCCGATCGATTCAGAATGCGAGTTTCATGAGGCATTGAAGGTACACACTTTATATAAGATTGCAGTCATTAAACCGAATAATAGAAGGATTTCTTTCGAGTTTCACTTTTTTTATCTTTTTTATTTAATATTGCATAGTTTTTTTTTTATCGTAGATATATAATTATAATTGAAATAATAACTTTCGCGCGAGACAATTTGTATCGCGTGTTTCAATCCAAATTTGAAGATTGGAGAAGGATTGAAGCAAGCTATTTAGAATCATTGAAAATCTTTCCTTTTAGCTCGCAAAACATTTTTTGGAACTAAACAATGCAATTCCATTGATCGTGGGTTCTTTTAACATGTCAGACGACGAACAATCTTCTTGTATGCACGAGAACCGTTGTTCGGACAAAGAACAATCAAAGAATGTCGATGTCAAACCAATATGGAAAAACAAAAGATCTTTTATTTACTCTGACTTAAGGAAACCAAATTCTATCCAAGGACCCGGTACACTCTCCAAAATGATAAACTTCTCAAAGAGAAGACTGGATGTTGAATACGACGAACAAAAGCATACAAATTGTAAAATGTCGAATCAAAAGAAATTAGACGCAAAACAATGTAACGAATTAAACGAGATAAAAGTTCGACGAATGGACGAACAAACGGAATCGAAGGACGTGGATGTTCAAGGGGAATTGAACGCTTCGTTACAGCACTGTTCGGATGCTTTGCCTCCTTTGTGGTTTACAAAATACATGGAATCGGTAAGGGCTGCTAATTTTCATTTGTGTATTTTTATATCAATAGTATTTTATAATACTGCAGCGAAAATTTTTTCCAGAACTCGTTATGTATTTGCACAAAATGATTATTATTTATTATTCACTGCGTTTCCTTACGATATTAATGTTAACATTTGGATAAAAGCATTTATATAAAAAATATAGCATAGCTTTAAATAAAATATAATCAAAATGAAATAGACATGTAGCCAAAACGAATTGATCTTAACGGTCCGTAGATGAAGAAAGACATGGTGTCCACAATTACCAATGAAGTGGTAGAAAACGTAACAAAGGCACTGACCGAACGCTTGGATTCCCTTGTGTTTTCGCCGCTTAAGAATCAATTTGGAAGTCAGTATTCTTCTCTCGCAACACAACATCTTCAATGCTCTTCGGATTCAAACGAGGAGAACCAGAAGAAGATAAGATCTCAGGACAAGGAACAGTTGAATGACGTATCGATCGAACGCGCGGACGAATCGCGAAACGAGAACACCATGAAAAATATACAGATGAAGAAAGATGTGATATCCACAATTACCAACGAAGTGGTGAAAGAAGTGACGGAATTGCTGGACAAAATTCCTGCAGATTCTCTTACACCTGTCTCGTGTAAAGATCCTTTCTGTTTTCCTTCCTCGACACGACTTTCTCAAAATTCTTTCGATTCGTCTTTGAGTGAGAAGAACCAAAAAACAATAAAACTTCAGGATAGGGAGCAATCGAATGATAATATTTTAACTGTGAGAGTGGATGAATCGTCGTGGTATTCGAAAATTTTAGATAATTCCACGCGACTGCTACAAAGGAGACTTGACCTTATCGAGGACGCGATTCGTGCGAACGCCGAGAAGGAAAAAAAGAAGAGGCAAGATCAGCAAATCGCTCAAGCGATCGTTGAGTTGAGCGGTGATATCGGGATAGAAAAGGAGCAATCCGTTCAGAACAATATGCGAGAGGATCTCATTTCTCGGAAGAATCTGCCTCTGCAGATGGATTCGAAAGTGTCCAATGACAGAGATTATTTGGAAATGTTTAAACTGGTGGAAAACGAGTTTCGTATGAACTGCTCTGTCACAGGGCATCAAATGTTGAATGAGGGTCTTCTTAGTAGAGACACATTAGTCTGCGACACATTCGATAACAAGTTATTAAAAACCGAGAAGGATGTACAAGAGATGTTATCGAACAACTTGACCAATTCCTGGTCGTGCAATCAGGAGCAGAAGGAAGAGAAGGAAAAAGAAGAAGATGATGACGCTTTCGAGATCATCCATATGCATGCTTTAAATGATGATCTATCTATTACACCTTTTGAAGAACCCATCGAACAACAGCACGACAGCAATCGAGATTCGCCCAGCTTCGAACTGCTTTCAGAGCCGTCCTCGCCGCCATGCTCCATACACTTGAACGAAGACCACTTCTCGGCAAACGAAGAAAAGCTTGAACAGCAGTCTATGGAAACAAATCCGACGAACTCTGTTTATGTAATGGACGTCCATGGCAAAATCTTTAATGACGAACATCAGAGGATAAATCTCGATGAATACGTCAATGTTGACTTGAAAAAACAACCCGATGTTACTTATTTTGTCGCAAAGGATGAAGATCTTTTGACGGAGGATGAAGACGAAGTTTGTTCTCCGAAGTCACCATGTGCGGAGCATCGGTCGAATGCGCGAAAAAGCCCACGAGACGACGTGAACGGTTCGTACGATGACGTGAGAAACTCGCACGCAAGCTATCTAACTGTGCAAACTCACTGCGATTCGAAGACGCAGTCGCAGTGTAACTGTGAGTCACAGACCGACTTGGGTGACTTTACACAAAGCTTCCACTCGCATACTACGTCAATGACCGACGATACTACCGATATATATGTTCATACTTATGTCAACGATATGCATGATGAGCCGGTGATATCGACAACTAAAGATGTACGAGAAGCGACAACAACGGTGACGGCGCCTCCGAAAAACAACCACGATGTACGAGTGGACGGTGGTTGGACAAAAGAAATTAGAACAAACCAGAATCATCACTATAAATGTCCAAACAACTATCCAGAATATTCATGCGCACCGAACAACAATTGTTCCTGTTCGCGAGATCCTTCTTTCGATGCTTTATATCAGTCCTATCGGATGAACAAATCGGGTGAATCCTCTGACAGATCGTGTTCCAACATAGGATCGAGAAAGGCCCTATCGTCTACTAGAGAACAGGCGCTACTGCGCGCCGCCTCTGTTCACATGCTGCCGGAAACGCTGGTCAGCGCAGCCGCACAAGTCGGTTCATTCGCTTTCGACACCGCGCGTGAAATGTTCGACAAGTTACGTGCACATACGGTGAGAACGAGAGTGAAGTTGCAAAATTTTTGGAAATATGCATAACACATGTAAAAAACGTAGAACAATGATGCTTTCGTGAAATTGTTGCGAAACGATGACCAAAATGATTTTCTTTGTTTCAGAAGGACGATCCTCTTAAACGCCACGGCGAAGTAAAGTGCGAGAATAAAAAGCCCTTCCCCGTCGGCCATCTGCCGTTCTAACGGCAAACTTCTTTCTAACTAACGAACCTCTAATCACGAGCCTTTGTTAGAGTTAATACACTAAGCGCTATATAAGATTGCTAAATGAATTCTTTGTTAGGCAGTGGATAAGTAATGCGGATCGCAATCCGCAAGCGCGAAATTGTTTTCTGCAAGTACTTGAAGCACGGTATATGTATATGGAATAGCGCTCTAGTCGTTTATATCACCCTTAAGGGTTTCGTAGTTTATGCGATGAATAAAATCGAATTTCGTACGTCGATAATTGATTTATCGAGAGGTGTCGAATGTATGGGATGTTCTATTGTTAATGAAAAAAAATATTTCACAATAACTGAATCGATAGAACGAGGATTTCGACAGAAACGACAAGGAACATATTCAGTGTATACGAGTAATTCTTAATTGCGCGCGATAAACAGGAATCTCGAAAAACATCCCAAAAACGAAGTGTTCTTTATGGATAATCATATTTTAATTTATCACGTGAAATTAAGTATATATGTGATAGTAATGGTTTATTAGTAATGGTTTACGCTATATCATAGAATGTCAAAACTGATCGTAGTTGTTTTTAAGATTAAGGAACGACTTAAACTTTAAATGAAAATGAAATGATGAAAGCAACGAGAGAAGAAAAAATAGTTTTGAGTCGGCAGGAAATAAGGGTGGATTTTTAAAGGAGAATTCTTCCGTGTTGCATGGCTATTAGAGGCAGATTGACGAGGCGAACGTCACTTGTGTTTTTTTATTCGATGAGGAATGAAATACGGAATGAGATACGGTTTCCAGAAATTTGATTTTCAATGATAAAAGTGCGCGAAAAAATGATCTGATTTCAAATTTTCATTTATTTGCGAAGAACCGTAAGAATAATTATCGCATATGTTTGATGCCCGAAATTATATATTGGTATCAATCTTGAAATGAAAGAGCGGAATATACATTATTTAAGGCTGAATTCCTTGTTGGCCTACGCGGATGATTTTGCAAGCGCACGGATAGTTGCGATTCAATTCTTGATAAACGCATTACCCTGCATATCGAGGTTTGGAAAATTGTTGCCTGATGACAGCCTTTTCGACCCAGAAAATCAATCGAGATTGTTACTTCTCCACAGTATGTGCGTTTCATGAGACGATGTACGATGATAAGAATTCAGCGACACTAAATATTTACGCGATTTATTGCACTCTCGAGATTATCGAATCACATGATACACGCATTGTTGTTTCGCTAGAGCTTGTGAAAACTTAGCCGGATTTGTAGAAATAAATGTTAATAGACACAAACACATCGAGACTTACAGTTTTTTAATGATTTTGCAATCTGAACTGCTTCGATAATTTTCGAGTGTATCCAATTTTGTGTTTTGTATTTAAATAATCATCTTTCAATTGTCATCAATTTCATTATCGTTTCCTTCTCGTGTGAAAACATTTATATACATCTTTCGTTTAAAACTGATAACATCGAACATAAATCTCTGATTATATAAACATTGGTCATCATATTTACAAAGCTATAATAGCACTCTCATTTATTTATTAAATTTCTCACAACATTCACGCACAACATACATATAAGTTAAATAATTAATTTTTCAATCTCTAACAATTCCTAATCTTATAATTATTGCCGCATCAATTATACAATATTCACTATTCTTCGTTATTATTATATATTTGTTAATTTTATTTTAATATTGCATACATTGTGTATGAAAACTTAAAGTTTCTTAATTATAAAATCTTTGTAGTTTTAAATATTATTCCAAAATATAAGGTATTTATTTTACCATCTTTTTTATGCTTAAAACACATTATACGAATTTTTGTCGAGTTGTTATTCTCGCGATGTATATCTCTCAAGTCGGTAATAAGTTTTTTTAAATGAAATTTCTATTGTAGAAAGACATGTGAGTTTATGAAAAATTCACATATTTTGTCGCACTCGAGGACAATGTGTTCAGACGTTCGATAGAAACGGAATCTCGATAACATTCTTGACAGAGCTGTCGCGTTTCTTCTTTCGTCCGAATAAGAGAATACATGAAAATTATGATTTCTCGTTCAATCATCCCACTCTTATCGTCACTTTTCGTCCTCTTTGTAGGTTGGATTAACATTACCCTTTTTTTCTTCTAGAGATATGGCCTCATTATTGACTTCTTCCTCCGGCATTTCCACGTACTTGTAGAACGTGGTCATCACGGCGAATATCGCTATAACTACCGCCATCAGACCAGCATACAAGAAAATCTCGTAGACCTGCAAAATAAATAAATATAAAGATTTCCCAAAATTCAGTCTGCGATTTACCTGACGATGTCTTCTGATTAATTCCTCAATTTTTCCTTAATATAATCGGTTGCAAATAATGTAGGTAAGAATTTAAGTAATATTTTGAATGTTACATACGCGAATAATAGAACAAACATGTAAAATATGCTGGACTTCTTAACCAGTGAAAAAATCTCGTATAAGAACGGAACAAAATCATGAAATTTATTTTGTGAAATTCATTGCGCTGATTTCAATAAAAGAAAGATAGTCAAATTAAAATTTTAAGATTGTATCGTGAAAGTTGTAGACAACAATATGGACCCAACAAAGGATACTGGAAAATTGCGTCCACCAATTGCATAATTGGATGTGAATTGCTTACCTGCCGCTGGAAAGGACGCGAACCCTCTATGATCACCACGATAAGATTGCCGAAGGCCACGCTCAACAACCAACCTGCCTGTAATATAGACTTCATACTTTCCGGCGCTTGGGTGAAGGCGAATTGCAGGCCCGTTATAGAGAACATCACCTCGGCCATCGTGATAATGATGTATTGCGGCAACATGTAGGCCATGTGAAGCGAGTTGGGCTGCGTGACCGTGATTACTTCACCGGCAATGTTATTACCCTCTTTGACCGTGGACATATAGCTACCCACTACGGTGTATGCTCCGCCGAGTTTAAAGGGCATCTCCTTCTTCAGCAGATAATCATCTAGGTAGACGTCGTATTTGTTTGGTTTCTCGAATTGTTTCAGCTCCGAATGCGCGAAAATCGAGCTGTTGACCATTATTGACAATACCGTTTCGTTTGATTCGCTATAGACAAATGTCAGGTTGGAATGGCGATTCATTTCAGGCGCTAGATAGATGAGACTGCGAACTGTCGGTTTACCCTTATCCGGCTTATTCACATCATCTATGTAGTGATTTTTAAGTCCCTCGGGCGTTATGACCCAAGACAACGCAGTGGTTTCGTTGGCTACAATTTCTCCTGATAAAAGGAATTACTTGTAATATACGTGGTGAGATTGCAGTATCTATACAATTTCTGATTTTTTTACCTGACACTTCATTACTTAAATCGGTAACATAGCCTTTTTTTTTGCACATTGTGAAATTCGCTGTGTAGGGCAACGTAACCGAGCCTTTCGCTTTTATTTCTAGATCCGACCACATACTCAGCGGCTTTATTTCAACTTCCCATCCTGTCGTATTCGTTAGAGTTACGGAACAATTCATTGTATTGAAAATCCGGATTTGAGCCAATCCTTCTGACGGTAATATTGGATAAGTTTTCTGGAATAAAATATAGAAATCAAAACTCCATTTGTTTATTTTATAATGATATATAGAAATCAATTATATTATTGCATAATATGGGAAAACATTGTTTTTTCAATACCTCGAGTTCCAATTCGACAAGACCGGCCGCAACAAAGGCCACGCTGGCCAAGAATCCGCCGACAACGAGCTTTTTCAAAGGCGTGTTGATTACGTGTATCTTGGCGAAAACCGGATAGATCCAGGTTTCAAAGATGGGTATGAAAATGATGATCAGTAACGGATTGACAGCTTGCAGTTGGTCAGGCAGTAACACGAAATTGCCTATCTGACCATCCATCCGCGTTGCTTGAAACGTCCATTGAGAGCCCTGCTGGTCGTAGAGCGCCCAGAATATTGGCAACGGTATGAACAATTTTAGAACCCGCAATGCGGCCTTGATGTCTTTAATTAGGTTTTTTTCGTACATATCATCGGCGTGATCGAGCCAGTGATCGCATTTCCTTCCTTTGTCCTTTACTTTATTAAAGATTGCGCGCTAATTTTTTGAAACAGAAAGAAAAGACTTTAAAAGATCTCCGACTTGAATTTAAAAATTCGTAGAAATAAAAGTTTAAAAAAGAAAGATTAATTTCTATTTCTTAAATATAAAAATATTTCTAGAAATATAAGAATACGAATAGATCGATACGAATGATTGAAAAGATTCATAAAATCACAATAATCCATAAATTCCAAGGAGTCGTAAAAAATTATTACATTGGAAAATCTATCCTACGTACAATACTATTATTGCATTTGATTAAATTGTGTGTATTTCGAAAATAAAATTTTTCTTTTGCTCTTATTTGGCAGATTATGGATATAATTCTTATTGTGAATTTTTGGGATGATTAAGACAATCGTGAAAAATTCTTTGAGATGATGCGAAAACTTACGAAACTGCATTTAGATATCTTGAGAATGAGATTACCCGTAGGCTGCACTATTTTATACATTGATGTTCCCGAGACGAATATTACTGAAAATAAGATTTCGTTAATAAAATTCTATTCTCCAACAATATTTTCTTAATAGTGGAATAAAATGTATCTCATTTCTTACCAATCGATATAATCATTAAAATAGCCGGTACCAGAAATGCCAGAGAGAAGCATTCGTCGTCGAAGCATTTTGTCTCGCGTAGGACTGGAGTAAGCAAAGTGGAGATCAGAGAACCCGTATTAATGGAGAAATAGAAAAGGGAAAAGAACATTGCCAAGTATCGTTCCTGCTGAGGCAGGATGAACTGCTCGCCCCCGAAAGCTGACACGCAAGGTTTTATCCCGCCTGTGCCAAGCGCAATGAGAAGTAAGCCTATCATGGACAATTCCCTGGAAAATTGGAATTAAAAGTTGAGATTTTTAATTTTTCCTTTATCGACAGAATTTATAGAAAATAAGTTTCCAAATCAAGTAGCATTTATAAACAATATGTAAATTTATGTCTTATTCAAGTAATATTTAAATTCAGGAGTATTTTTTTTAATAACGTTGAAAAATATGTTTAATATAAAGAAAAAAATATATTGTAAAATTGTAAAAGATTATTTATAGAATGTGTACTAATTTTAATACGTATATTTTTATTTTTATAGTTGCGTTTTAAATCTATTCTGATACCGACCTTGCGGGCAGTCCGAAAGGAGGTGTCGCACTTGCAGATAAAATCAGCTGTCCAATCGCATAAATAATGCTCACAAAAAAAATGGTGTAATACTTTCCGAGCCAGGAATCAGACACGATTGCGCCTACTAGCGGGAAGAAATAGACGAAACAGATGAAGATATGATAGATCATTGTGGCTGTATTTTTGCTATACTTTAGCATGTCACGCAGGTACAACGCCAGGATGGCTGAAAAATAATTACGTATCAATCTACAGTCTAATAAAGTAAATGACATTTAATCATATTTAACATTAACATTAAAGTCGCTAAGTTTCTTAGTTCACCAAGATTTCACTATTAAAGAATCAAGTAAAAATTGACATATTATCTTATTCAAAATATAAAAATACACTTAAATGTAATATACATTTAAATATAAATACAATAATTCTATTTTAATTGCACCATATACTTATTTTTAAAGTACTGGATGATATGCCTTAAAAGATAAATATGCCCTAAATTTTCTATTTAGTATTTCCAATTACTTTACAATTACTTTAGTTTTAGTCGTAGGAATATAATTAGGAACAATTGTTCTAATTGTTGAAGTACTATTTTTAAATTACATAGATCGCAGTTGCAGAATGTGATAGACGTTAGCACTTATATGTTGAATTGATATTAATTATTTATATACTTACTGCGCATTCCATAGAAAGAGAATCTCTCACAGAATTCATTGGTGACAATGAAAAATACCGATTTAGGATACTTTAGCTTCTGAAAAATTTTAAAAAAGATAACTCAATTCTCTTTTGCTTCAATAAGATTTTTAAATTGGTTTATTAATATGATTATCTATTTGTTAATAATAATCTATTTTACAGTTTTTAAAGTGATAATTCTTTGCCACACATAAATTTAAGAAAAATTGGAGTTAAATATCTCGATAGTTAATTCTTGAAATTAATATATTTTTTAGTAGTTTCAAATTTTTTAGCTAAAAAAATTTTTATATTAAAGTAAAATCCACTTTTTTGATTATCAAACATAAAATATATTCTGGTTATGAGATATTTCTTTCGTCTCGAATTATTCAATAATGTTCGTTTTCCATTAGACGCTTCTAGCGCCATTACATTGACCCGATTAACATCATTGTTACGGCACAGGCACATTCATTTTCCAGTATTTTCTAGCAGAAAATGCGAAGGCCAGTTGCACTATCATGAATGCCAGGCAGCATGAATTTAACGATTGAAGATAAAGACTTAAAGCGCGATAACAAAATGAACATGCAGTTTTGACTGAAATAAGATCTGTATGATACCTTTTAATTAAGAAAGCTAGATTTTCCTTGATATTTGCTTGCTTTAGAAAATAATGAAATTTAGAAATAAGAAAAATATGTGTAGTAGTAGGAAGATTTAAGAGCAGGAGAGAGAGAGAGAGAGAGAGAAATTTATAAAATATATTGTAAACTAAGAATATATTTTTCATATTCTCGATGAATTCATGCAAAATTAATTTAAGTAAGCATTTATAACATATTTGCAATGACACGGATTTCTAGAAGCAAGATTATTTGTGGATTATACAAAGAACCTTGATACAGCAATCCAAGGCATGTTTTTATTCCAAAGAAGAAACTTGAATCCGTGAAGAGAAATCATTATAGAATGAATAAAATTATAGAATAAATACAAATTCTCTTCACTTTAATACGAATTCTCTCTACTTCATTTCACATTCTCATTAATTCTCATTCACTTATTAATGATAACGATCATGTTCTGACAGATCGTGATAATGCATGCAAGTATCATGAAACATCGTTAAAATTTGATTGCAAATTGCATTGCGATATGCTATCGGTCGATGGAAAGTATTGTATATATCTTTATGCCTTAAATGACATTTAACACATAAAGATTTCCGCGCGCGCGAGCGCGCACACACACACACACACACACGACAAAGTTTAGGACTGTAATTAAATTTTTATGACGCAAACAATAATATTAATATTATTATTTAGATTTAAGGAAAATCTTGCATCAAACAGATATTTAAATGTTGATTAAAAAAAAACAGAAAATTGATAATATAATAAAAATGTAATAAATATTAATCAATTGATAATGAATATTAGAATCATTTTCGAAGAAAGCAAATGCATTATCTTTTTCTAATAAAAATAATCTTTTGATCAATAAACAATTAATTAAAAGTTCTTAAAATATTGTAAATGGATTGCTTATATAATGTATAATATTATTATATGTTGATGACATTAAGTATATTCTTCTAATCTGTTTTGATTTAAAACTTGATGTAATTTTAAAACAAAATTTATAATTTTAATATTACTCCAAGAATTTGTGAGATTAAAGAGGCATACAATTTTTAAGACACCCTATATACGATAATTACGTTGGAATTCCGATTACTTACGCAAGTTTTCCCAAAGGCGACGTTACATTCATGGATCGTTAAAAATAATTGGAATATACAGGATGTTTACGAACCAGAAGTAAAATAGTGTTCTTCTTCGACAATTAAGATGCTTGAATTGTACAATCGATTACAAATATATTCTCTATCTGCAATATCTATACGTTTATCTTTCATCTGACAATTTTAAAATGATCTAAGGATCCAAATATATGATATAGTATGGCAATAATTACTAATTTTTTTTTCATTATAATTGCATAAGCGGAAATTGATTTGTCTCGAGTTGATCATCGCACGAATGGACCGGGATACTTAAAGAAAGACTTGTGCCTTAGAGAAAGTATAATGATCAGCAATGAAGAGAATTAGTAGAATGTATCGAGGTGAATGGGATTGAGTCAGTGAACCACAGCGCACGATTTAAAAACTGATTTATCCTTCAAAGCCATTCAGCTGTTGGTATGATTTAAGATTCGCATTTAAATCGCAACACATATCGGTCTCTCGAATGCAAAAGATATACAGAGACAAAAATATATAGGACGTCGAACTATCGCATTATTTCCTAATTAATGACCTGTCAACGATTCTTTAATAAATTTAAAGTCAACATTTTTTCTTCACAAATATTTTGAGAAGATCATTATTAATCTTCGTCTTTCTAATCTTAATAGCATTATATATATATATATATATATATATATATATATATATGTATTTGAAATTAAACTTCAAATGTAAAACAAACTCTGTCTAAATTAACTGAAAAATGTGGTTTCATAATTCATTTGACTTCCGAAGTCTAGTTTGTAAAAATGTTTTTTTTCCATTATTTATAATTTGAAAATTATTGACGCTTTCATATTTATCTCGTCAAAGAAACCAAGAGATCGTTAAAAAATAATATATGCAATACCCTATATATATATATATATATATATATATATATATATATATATATATAAATTATTCCATCCAAATAAGTCAGATACTAAATTTGGATGTACGAAGATATGAATGAATATCAATATTCAATTCCACTTGATTTTTAATAAAAAGTCGAGACCTTCTCGAAAATTTGAAAATTGGATCACGCCATTCTTAATTAGTCTTACGTTATATTTCTTAAATAAAAATGCAGATAAAGGAGAAGATATTTTTTTCTTGCACAATGTATTTTGAGAAATATAAAACGAAAATATATTTTTTTTCCTGATTTTTATTTTACAAAATTCCAAAGCGTTTTTTCGGTATAATGAAACTGATTTCCAGTCTAATTTATTCTAACACTATGACTGATTGAGCTATGATTAAAGTTACCTAACGAACGATTTCAAGTATATGTATATTGATAGTTATAGAGCGACTGGTCATGATATGACAATTAACATATGATAATAAATTTTACCTGCTGCACGTGCATCTTATTGACGACCATGTTGAGTTGAGATCAAGACACAATTGACTATACAAATTAATATCGATCCACTAGCACGAAAATTGGTATGTATGATTGCTTCATCAAATAGGAACCGGTTCGTCTCGATATCTCGGCGCACGTGGACGCTTTACAATCCCAGTAAGCGAAAAAAACTTATTGGTAGATCAAATATTTAGAAATGTTGATTTTATGCATATCCTTTGCACGTCCTCCTGACATTTTTAGAAATATTATCTGATAAGATACGCGATACCTTCGAATATCATGTAAAGATGCTTGAAAGATGTTATATTCCGGATATGTATTATTCCAATTACATTGTATCAATAATTTTTTCTCTTACTGAGGACCGATGACGAGATCGGAGAATGACATCGAACGAGAGCGCGTTGTCATTGACGGTTCCGTTCGTACGCGCTTGTACATCGAGACTGACAAGCGAAGACAGTTCGCTACCAGAGAGTAGAGGTAGGCATATATTCCATCGCGTACGATAGTGTGTAATATAGTGAGTATCTCCAAGTCGGTATAAAAGACGCTCGACGTCTGACAGTATTGTACATCACATCGTGGAGTATGCTAGTATTTGGAACAATGTGAAAGTATATACGTGCAGGTAACTCAGGGTGCGCGCAGAACATGACAGTTCTCTTCTTCATGTTTGAGGTCGAGATATTACGGTTTCGCGATTCAGAATATTATTATCGCCGAGTGTATTGAGACGAATAAATTAGACTAAAAGGTGTAAATATCTCAATTTGCAATAATTGATATTTTTGATTATCTCATCTTTTCTCTCTATCTGAAGAGATTAAAGAAAGAATGATAAATACATAAATAAAATTTATTAAAAGGAGAGCAAAAGAAGAGATGGAATAGAGTCAGTGCAACGAAACAAATCTATCCATGTCAAAGTAAACGTCATCTTCGATACTAATAATAGAATTGCATCTCTTATGCTAATCTTGTTAGGATGATGTAATAGTTTTGTAACGGCAGAACACCGCACATTTTTTATACATAATTATCAGTATGCGTTGGATTATTGTAATTCGGAGAAAATCCGGGTGTTCGTCGATTCCATTTGTTCAGATTCTCTTTCCGGTAAGATAATTGCATGTATGTGTTATTTCTTTTGTCTATGTATTATTTGCAAATTATCTATTGTATAGAACAATTTTGTACGAAACGATTACGTTAATCGATTGCGATCGAATTATTATTACGATCGTATCTTTTATTTACACTGAGAGATATCGCAAGAGATAGATATTATTATACGCACAGAAATTTCCGTTTATCTAGACTCATTTCTACTGCGACATATAAAAAGGAATATTAATCGAGTTTAATTTTCGCAATCTTTTAAATCGCGCCTACTTTAAAGTTTTCTTGTCAAGGAAAATTTATTAAACATTGAGAAACCGCTATTGAAAATTTTTACGACCCTCCTGATAAAATATAATATATAAATCGCACGTTATTACTTTTTTGCGCATTTACTCTGAAACTGGAACTCCGTGTTGCGGATATCTGTCGTAAAGCAGATACGCAATTCGATGCGAGACATTTATTCGATGATTTCGAAATCACGAAGTGCGAAGACCATGCGGTTTTGCCGGCAAAATGTCATGGGGATTCTCATATTTTTAGTTTTCTCTTTCTTTTTGTTGAATCTCGTTAATAACGGTCGTTACATACGAAAATATTGGATGATTGCATAAGTTCGTGCCCGATTTTCATAGACGGCATTAAGTTACTGCATGGCGGAGTTCTATTGTTTTCGTGTGGTAATTGTTGCTTACACCGAATAGATGACGTTGTCTTATGTCAATTTAGCATCAGACATTGTTCAGATAAGTCCATTTGTGCATAAGAGAAATCATTAAAATTGGAGAACGAAAAGGTGCATTTGCGGCATGTAATGCTATATGAATTTCGGAAAGGCGTGAATGTTGGGATTGCACAAAAAAAATATTCAAAGCGTTTATTTGGACCGCGCTCCTGCTCTCCGAACAGTCAAAAAGTGGTTTGGCAGATTTCGAAATGGTGATTTCAACATGGAGGATCAACCCCGCTCTGGACGGCCTTCTGGCATTGATGATGACATTGTGCATGCCTTAGTGAAAAGAAACCCAAGGATTACAACTGAGGATATTGCTGAGAGGCTGAACATCGATAATTCAACCGCTTTTCGTCATTTAAAAAAGCTTGGATACATTTCCAAGTTTGATACGTGGGTGCCGCATCTCCCGACTGAAAGGAATAAGCTGCGAAAAACTGCAGAAGTTGCAATGGGAAATTCTGCAGCATCCGCCATATTCTCCAGATATTGCGCCTTCAGATTTTTATCTGTTCCAGTCTTTGCAGAATAGTTTAAATAGCAAGAATCTCAATTCCGAGGAAGCTGTCGAAAACCACCTTACAAACTTTTTTCAAGAAAAAGCAAGTTCTTTCTTCAAAAATGGAATCGACAAGCTTATAGATCGTTGGAAAACCATTGTAGAAAAGAATGGAGACTATATAATTGATTAATAAAAGTGTTATCTCTAAAATATAATCTATTGAAGTTTATATTTAAATCGGGCACGAATTTATGCAATCATCCAATATTTGCTCGTTACTGCATCATCGCGGATTACGCAACACGCTTAAATGCGCGGTAATAATGATAACTTTTCGATCTTAAAGTAACGTATAATTGCTGTAAAGCGAAAGTAATGCCGCGGCGCGTATTTTCATCAAGGCGCCGGAAACGGGTAAAATTATTTGATAAGATTATGTACGCACCGATATAATGAACGTTGATATTTCTATTTATCTGCCCATATAATCTTATCGCTCTCTGTTGTATATTGTATAAATATATTTTGACGTAAATCATTAAACCAATTCCATCAATATTTACGAATTGAATAAGTTTATATCTCACCTCTTCTTGTCCCTCGACATTGATCTGGTTGTCCGGATGATCTGAAACACAAAAAATATAAATATTCATAACAGAATAATTGATTCTTTTATCAAATTATTAAGACAGACCGTGAAAAAAATAATATAGAAATCAAAAATTGATAAAATATAATGCTAATTGTAAAAATCGCTTTTGCCATCG
The DNA here is from genome assembly GCF_030449975.1 of Polyergus mexicanus. Classification (NCBI taxonomy): domain Eukaryota; kingdom Metazoa; phylum Arthropoda; class Insecta; order Hymenoptera; family Formicidae; genus Polyergus; species Polyergus mexicanus. The sequence goes on from NW_027223325.1 coordinate 11,731,436, forward strand.
AGAGACTGTCCCAGAAAATTAACAGAACAAGGAGTGTCGTTCTTGCTAATTTTTGAAAGCAGCCACGTTACATTGACTGTCTCATTCGATGGTCGCTCAGCAGGGATCTATCTGAACGATTCAATTCATCATATAATAGATTTGCATGCGCAATTTTTGAGTACCGGTATAAACCGGATTTAATGAGTTTTAGATTCGATCATACGATAACCATATTTAATATACCATATATACAAAATTGGATAATCCGTACCATCGTGCATTTATTCAAGAGATCAGTTTAAACCATCGTCTCAATGGCTCGTTTAATCCATTGTATAAAAAAATGTCTAATGAACATAAATAAAAAAAATGAATTCTGTCACCGAGATAGGAGCAATTTTTTATATCTAATAAATTTAATTAATTAATGTACATTTATTATAGACCTTCTTAATTGACAATTTAATAACGTTTCTTTATTGTGCAAATAGAATGAAAAAGGATGAAGAGGAACAGATAAGAGCAGAGATAGGGAATTGAAATATTATATAGGAAAAATTTATCGAGTATTATCTAAGTATACTCCATGTTCTCTAAATCTTCAAATATGTTTTCTCTCAACACTTTGTATATCATAAAAAGCAATAAAATAAATTATAATTCAATCGCGAATATCTAATCTGCAAAAACTTGTGAGTAGCTAAATAATAATGATTACGTAAGAGAATCGCGGGAGCCAGTCGTGGGTAGATACAGCGAAAGCGATCGGTGACCATTTGCGCCGATCATTAATATTCATAACGGTAACGGCGAAATTTGTGTGCGGCTGTTTAAATTAGGTCACGGTCCAAACGCGCCTATTAAAAGGATCATTACGCGAGTCCCGATTAAACCGTCAATTAAAAATTTTATCAATTTATATCGAGGGATCTGCCGTTCGCGAAACTACAATACATTATCGTTTATATCATTATTATTATTATTATTATTATTTATTTATTTTTTTTTTTTTGAGATTATAGTTTCTGCGATTATAATGTCGGATTTTTAATCAGATAGCACGCGAACAACAATGCAAGCGCAATGTTCGCATCATCTTTTGACTTCGTTCCGTTACTCGACAATTTCTTATCGCGCTTCCTGTATTAATTACCACAATTTCAAGATAAATGTCATTATTTCAAACTGACAAAAAAAAAAGACAGAATTATCAACCCACTCCCCAATTATTTACTGTTGACGGGTATCAGCGATAGATGCAATACTCAACATTCTTGGGAGGAAGATAAGCAAATTGTATACCGTACTTGATTAAAAGATTTTCATGTAGTTTTAAATTAAATTATTCTATTTTTTTGTTTGTTTGATCTATTTACATAATTAATTCACTGCTTAAATTAAAATAATTACGATTACAATAATCGAGATCTATTATTTTTTCAATGCTTTTCTACTTATCCGTCTAACGATAAATAATGAAATTGTACTTTTTGTTGCAATTGAAAGATAATTATAATTTAAATAATATCTTAAGAGCAATTTTGTGATTGCTCGCGCGCGTTCGTGAGTTTATAAATTATTTAAATGGATGTGATTGGCTAATCAGTTTTCTACTTGTGAGAGATAAGAAATTCATACTTGGATAATCTAAATAAACATTTGATCGAATTAATTAGCTTACATATTCGCAAATATGGATAAAATGTTTTGTAACATTAAATATTACTCTTACATTTCGTTAGTGTTTATTTAGATCTTATTTCTCTAACTCTCATCTATATATTTATCAAGAATTTAATTATTTAATTGACAACTTGATATATACGTTTCTATCATTGAAATTTATTGATCATTCTAATCAAATTGTAATTTGAACGTGAAACGATCGATTACAATTATGCCTGACAGGAACTGGAAAAATATTTGATTTGCGGAAAGATGTTTATTTTCATTATCGAAAGCACAATAATGCGATTACGGAAATTTACCGAAGGAAAGCGTGTTCCCGTTTCAACAAAAGCGTAGATCACACGTGATCGATTGATGTGAGTGAAACTAAACATATATACAATGGACAGTGATCGAATAATTTTTCTAAAGATTGAGAAAACAGCGATCTTCTCTCTTTCTTCTCTCTATGTTTCTCTATCTTTCTAATTTAATGTAAAAAAATAGCTACTTTATTTAATTTTTTTATTTAATGGAGATCAAAAGACGCGGAAAAAAAAATTTTTTTTTATTTCTTCTTTCTTTTTTTTTTAAACGATTAGATACCTTGAATCTCGTTTTCATAATTCTTTCTCTTCGTTACATCCGAGGTATTCATCTTCACCGATTCTCTGTTCTGTCCAGCTTACTCTCGTGACAATGACTGATCCGTCATTTCGTAGTACCGACTGCGTAGACTATATCTCTCTCCCCTTTTCATCTTATCTATCAAAACCTTCAGATCTGAACAAATCGGATTACCGGGACACGAGTTTATCGCGTACTCTGCTCGAAAATCTCGAGAGTCCACGTATTAACGCGGAGAAAAATCAATCATTGACGTTTTGGATTTTCCGCGACGTGAATCACCGTGTGACTTTTTCGCATCAGTATGCTGCAAAAGTTTCGGTTTTGTATATTATATTACATATAATAATCAATGATTAAAATTTATTAATTTACAACAATCAAGTTCGATAATCTGCAAGTAATAAAAGAAAATCCTTCGTATATCATATCGATGATATAAAATAAGATAATATTTTTTCCAGCTTTGTTCTCGTCTCGATCAAGTGTATTCACCCACCCTCCTATCCATCGTTTATATGCGGAAGAGCTCGAAATCAGCGGAGCGTATCCTTTTTTTTTTTTTTTTTTTTACAAGGAACAACGTGTCGTCTTGTTAAATGACGAGCATAAGAAAGTGGCGTATAAGAAAAACATGTCCAACGATCAAATCCAATCGTATATCCATGTTATCGAGAGTCTATGGAGCTAATCGATCTATCGCTAACGATAAGCTTAACAGCATTGAGTTAATGTTAAAAATTATCGTCATAAAACGCAAGAGATTAAGCCGCTAATCATAAGAGCAACTTTTGATCATCTCGACTAGCGAGAGTTTATTCATCATCAAGGATATTGCAATGTGTCAAAACAAACTCTATATCGGTTGACTAACTTAAAAAAAGAATCTTAATCTTTTAAAATAATTTTTTTTTCGAGAATAAAAGAAAATCTACTATAAAGACAAAGTCTTTTACTTTCTGAGAGAGAGAGAGAGAGAGAGAATGTATTTCAAAAAATTTTCGCCGGTTCAACATCATGTGGATACCTCGGATATCTTGATGTACATATATATATATATATATATATATATATATATATATATATAGAATCGAAAGTTACTTCTCATCAATTATATTCTATAGACAGTTTTTCTTAATAAAATGAAAAGAATTTTTGAAAAAAAGAACGACTCTCTCTCGATCGTCCGTAATGTTGACGCTTGATTCCGATCATGCGTTTCGGGAGCAGCAGGCCGATTAGCGCGAAAACGGGACGGACGGGACCCGCGAGTAATAACGGTAAAACTGTCGCCGTCCGCACGGGACGAGAGAAGTAGCGAGAAGTCCGAGACTCGTGTGCTCCAGAGAACGGAAGAGACGAAGGAGGGGTCCTCTTCAGTGCTGTCTTTTGTGCCCGTCGAAGTCTATATAGATTTTCATGTCGATATATATACGGAATCGTCATGGAACTCCTGGCGCGATCGATGATTTTATGCGCTATTTAAATTCAACCGAGGGCATGCTCCTCCACCTCTGTAAGTCCACGTGAAAGAGTTAGTAACAGGATTAATTGCAGTAAATATATCAAAATTTTCGAAGCTCATCATATAATCTCGTAGATATCTCAATTACATTGAAATAATTATAAAGCAATTAAAAATTTTTTATTAAAATTATTAATATACAACAATGGAAATGCGTATCTAAAATTATGTGCGTGAAATATTCGAGGAAGAAAAAAAATCCGCGCGCAGGGTACTAAAAATGATTTATCTGTCTCTCTCTCTCTCTCTCTCTCTTTCTCTTTGGATGCTGGGGGCCTAACTAAGTCCGTTCCTGAACGAGGATTGCGCGAGAGGCGACGAGGAGGCGACACACGCATCAGCGAGCGATGGGGTTCGACGTGAACCGCTTCCAGGGCGACGTGGACGAGGAGCTCGTGTGTCCAATATGCTCCGGCGTGCTGGAGGATCCCGTACAGGTAGGACAACGCACATGCTCGAGTCGGGGGAATCTCGTCGTGGTCCGTCTCATCCCCCGTCTAACCTAACCTAACGATTCCGCATCTCCAAACGCGTGTTATGCGGGACGAATTTTACGAGAGTTCGACAGGGTAAACAAAGTTATGCGAAAAATATTTTTTCTTTCGAAGAAGAATAAAATTGAGAAGAGAAAAAAAGATGGAAGGATATTTTTACCAGGTTTGATTGATGAGACTGACGGATCTATGGCGAGATTTTACGGTTTTCCGCAGCGTGCGATTTGTCAGATGCGTATCTCACGCGAGATACACCTCGCTACATACTTTACGACATTTCTCGTTGTTGCCTTTGTCATCGTCTATACTTGGTTTGCTTCGATATTGAGGTAAACCGAGTCACGTATCCGCGTATATAGGTTAGCTTGACTCGTTGCTTTTATCACGTTCGGTGTTATTATCGGTCGTTATCGCGCGGTTGCATTTATCTATATAATATTTGTATCTTTTACAAGCGTTTACTGTTTGGTAAACCAAGCGAATGTTTCTTATGCAAAATGTTTACATATAAAATATCGAAACCGTCACCTCTCGTATAACTTGAGTATTTTCCATAATGTCATCTGCAAATTTCATGTATTTTCTAATTCTTGGAAAGATTCTTTGTATAATATTCATTTGTATTTTGTTCTTTTTAAAAAATTCACAATCCATCTTACGGGAGATTTTATATACACTTGTTTATGCTATGAAATTGTGGCAGCTTACGAGGACTTGCAGGTGAGCAATGTGTTACAGGCACCAGTGTGCGAGCACGCCTTTTGTCGCTCTTGCATCAACGAGTGGATAAACCGTCAGCCCACTTGCCCCCTAGATCGTACACCCATCACATCCGCTCAGCTCAGAGCGGTTCCTAGAATCCTGAGAAACCTGCTGGCCCGCTTGTGCATCAATTGCGACAACATTGTGTACGGTTGCAATGCCATAGTTAAACTGGACAGTCTGGCATCGCACCTAGAACAGTGCGAGTATAATCCGAAGAGACCAATGCTGTGCGAGCAGGGTTGCAGCCTTATCATCCCCAAGAACGAGCTCAAGGATCATAACTGCGTGCGCGAGTTGCGTAATCTGATACAGTCACAGCAACAGAAGCTGGCCGACATGAAACGCGAACTCGGCGAGCAGCAGATGCAGATCAACGAGCACAAACGCGAGATTTATTTGCTCAAGGACTTTATGCGCGCCCTCAGGGTGTCGAATCCGGCGATGCGCGCGATCGCTGATCAGATGGAGCGGGACGAGGTCGTCAGATGGTCCGCGACCCTTCCGCGCGCCAGGGTTACTAGATGGGGCGGCATGATCTCCACGCCCGACGAGTTGCTGCAGGTGCGATTCGTTAATTTATCAATCGCCAAGATATTTTGACGTAAACAACGTTGCAATTTCTGCTCATTTTGAGATTTTGCTTTTATTCGTTTACAGACAATGATAAAGAGAACTCTGTCGGAGTACAATTGTCCGCCTCACGTAATTGACGAGCTAATGGAGAACTGCCACGAGCGGAAATGGCCGCCCGGTCTGAATTCCCTCGAGACCAGACAAAACTCTCGACGACAATACGACAATTACGTATGCAAGAGAGTGCCCGGCAAGCAAGCGGTGCTGGTCCTCCACTGTGATAATACACACATGCCGGAGGATATGATGGTCGAGCCAGGGCTAGTGATGATCTTTGCGCATGGCATCGAATAGAGTCATTGGATGTCGTAGATGAATACGACTATTGATTCAACATCACATAAAGCCAAGATCATCGATATCGTCTCGTAAATGTGAAAGGATAGCATTTCGGAATTTGTTCTTTCATTATTTGCGAATCGGCATGGATTGTTCTAGAGGATTGATTCGAGAAATATCCGATCGTCAAGGACGTTTACTCGGACAATTTCTTTAACGGAATACTCGCGTGGTTGGAAACGTAAGATTACATGGTTGTTCTTGCGAATTCATTCCGAATCGAAGCCGTCGAGTATACGAACGATGATGCGCACACCGTCGTCCCATGTGATACGTAACTCTAGAGGCGCGATTGCCACATACATCGAGTAGATCGGGGCTGTAACTGTAATCGAGGCGGTAAACCCAGTAACTCATACAAAACACTCTATTCGGCTTGCCGTTATCAGTTACCTCGATCGCACTTTCACACAGGAAAACTCAATCGAGTGTCTGGATCGTTGCACTGTGATATACCACTTCGGTGAGAAACCTCTTAAAATTGCGTGATAAATGACCGACCATTCTCTCCTCTTTTGGCCGGTCAATCGATCGAATTGTATATTTTTTTCGTCGATGGTCCGTTTATCGTTCATTTCAGGATCGTTTACAGATATTTAGAAATATATGTTTTACTAATAATACTTTAGAAAGAATAAACGATGGGGGGGGGGGGGAGAAAGAGAATTCCCACTAGTGGTTTAATAACTCAAGCATGAGATCTCGAAATGGTACACGCATTTGCTACGATATAATTCGTTTTTAAACATTTCATGTATGTCAAAAGCTGCGATCTTTTTCTTATTCTTATTTTCCGGAACTTTTTTGCTCGAAAATTCAAAACTGTCCAAGCCAATCACTATTATTCTTTTTTTCACATATCGCACGAATTCAAGCATTTTTTTAAAATTGTTGATAATCCTTTGTTGAAGCACACGAAACATGTGGCTTGATTGCTCCGGGTCGATGGCACATTACACTTGTCACATCATCATACTAGAGTGCCGTTTGCTAAAGAGTAAATCAAGTTTAAAACTCTCAAATAATATATCATTAAATTATCATTCGATATAGCGGTGAGACCTGCATAAATTAATCATTATATATATATATATAATTAATTAGCTTTTATATTTCATAGCATCCTGATTTATGCTTTGCGAGTCGCGTAATGTCAAATGCTTCTTCGTCTTTTTTATCTTGCCGTAATTATATTACAACAGAATGGGTCAACAAATCGTTAGAAGTCTATCTCCTTTTCGATGAGAGATAATTTTGTAATTTATTTTCACAACATAAATAAAAGAGATAGGATTGACATATTTAAATAAGTTGGAGTTGAAAAATCTCTGATTGTGTTAATAAATCTTGTTAATTATTTCCAATAAGTCTTCAGAGAAAATGAAATTTGAGTACGAATATACTGAATATTATTAAAAAGCGAGAGAGAAAAAGAGAGTTGTATATTGTCTTTTGTATCTTTTTTGTCAGATAAGTTATATTGCTTGATAAATGCCACTAATCATGAAATACTGAATTTGAACATGAATTAAAGTTTTAAGCATACTATTATATATTTAGAAATTGTAGTAAGACAATTCGATCAACCGACTCTGATTATATATATATATAATAATTGTAATAAATCAGATTTTTACATATCATAAATGATTTAATATACCTTATATTTTTATCTTTTATCTCATTTTGCGAACGATGTAATAAAATTCGCAAATCCCGTTTTGAATTACGTGCAATAGATGGAACCTGATTGAATCAATTAAACAAATAATATACGCGTGGTCTGTATTAAATACAGCATATCAACAATAAATCGCGAAATGTTGGCGTTTGACGTTGCAAGAATCGCTTCTATCGCTTCTATAGTGAATTATGGCTTTTAGTAAAAGATGTTATTTTCGTTATACTCTTTCGAGACCTACATTTTTCAAATATCAAGTTCAATTACAATCGTTAAAGTTTTCAATTATTTTGCAATAAAAACCGATTATCTTTTCTCAAAATTTTTTGAATAAGGAAAATGTTTCATGCATGCATCATTTTTTAAATTACGGATTTGACATTTACATGACTTTGTTTTACCAATTGTTTTTCGGGAAGCATAATTTATTCTATTATTAAATTAACGTCTTCATTTTTATACATATAATTTCCACGATTGCACTTTTATAATACTCTTGACCTTTTTTTAACACAGATCGTATATGATTCGCGTTATGTTACGGCAGACATGCATTTATACAAACATACATTTATTCATCGCACTTTCATCAAGTTCTAAATCTCTTATATTATGCTCACATATAAAATTGCAAATTATTTGAGGTACAATTATTATATAGCGAAACGATGTTGTACAAATTTTGACAAAAAGGCAACAATAATATTTAACAATGATAATTTTAGTAACATTTTAACAAGACTGAGCAAAAAAAAAAATATATACTTCAAACCGAGAACAAATTTTTGAGAATTTATTGTGTATTGGAATTTAGATTTATTTACAAAATGCCGAGTGCGCGATAACGCACAGATATATTATACAATATGTATGTATAAGATACATATATACATTACTTGGCTTTTTTCACAAACTACTCAATTTTATGGAGCGCTTATCTTTTAACGATAGAATTATTCAAGAGAAATTATTGGTGATGCAGGAATTGATAACGTCGCAAAACAACTGTTTTGATTTGAAAAAATCACATTGCATCCGATGATTGCGTCCGATATTCGATATATGTATATACGTAATAAAATGCAAGTGTGTATTATTGTAAGATAATAAAAATAATGATGATGTGTGTGTGTGTGTGTGTACAAAATGTGTATTATAGCAGCGAAAGTGATTGCGTCCAATATCCAATATATGTATATACAATATACGTAATGCCTCTGTGTGTATTATTGTATAATAATAAAAATAAGACTGCGCGCGCGCGCGTGTGTGTGTGTGTATGTTTAAAATGCAATTAACAGCGAAAGCGATCAATCCATTATTTTTATTCACAAATGCATTTAAAGTCATATTATTTTTAGTATTTGAAAATAATTCCTACTTAGTGTTTAATGCATATTACGTAACGAAAATGTCTTTATTTCACGTATATTGCGATATCCAAGGGTTAATGTGCTGTTTGTCTTAGAAAGTACATTAAATAATTTTATTCTTTCTTTTTATTGTTTGATGAAACATCGATGAGATAAAACGCAAAATGGAAAAGAATAATGTATAACGCTGTATATTTATAAGATAATTGATAATACTCTGTAAAATACATTTTGTAATTTTTCAAAATCTAATAAATTGTATTAATAATCAAAATACATGTCTTCTGATGGAAAAGAAAAATGCATTATGCATCCTCATCGGACCGGCCGGTGGGGTGCGGGATTCGCACCCGCTATAAAACTCTCCCCGTAGGACCAACTTTTGTTCTTCCGCCGATACTTACACAAATTTATAAATTCTAAGATATCGAAAATGATAACAAGAGATAATACAAATAAAAACTTCAAAAATTGAGATTTTAAAAACTAACTTTTTTCTTTTCTCATTTACAGTATGGTGAAGATTACTATCTAAAAATTAATGATTCTTACAACTCATCTCTCAATTTTCACAAATGATCGCTGTACAACTTATAAACATCTATGGAGAAAAAAAAATCTATATATAAATATATGTAGGGTATGTCTATATAAGTATATTATATATATGTTCATAAAGATTAAGACGCTTATGAATTTTATAAACATTGTAATCTCATTTTTGGCTTGCATCCTTTGTATAAAAAATTTTCCCCTGTATATGTATATATATAATTTATATCTCTTTTATTAAATCATATATCTTTGGTGTGTTACAAACAATAAATTTCTTTATCCTGTACAAGTAACTTTTCACATAACTCTTTGGAAAATTAAAATATTTTTTTGCGAAGAGAAAAACTAACATCTATATAAGTTCAGATTTTTTTCACGCGGATTTATTTATATTATGTGTTATCTTTGCATAATTTTATTTTGCAATATGCATAAATTTATTTATATTATATGTTATCTTAGGTATTGTACAAAATTAATGACAATGATATTTTAAGGAAAAAAAGCCGAATTATTTCGTTAAATTCTCGTCGTTGGTACCCCTTTCAATCGTTTCAAATAGTTGGGCACACACCGGCGACTACTTGTCCGTAGGCTCGCTCGGGCCTGATGCCGATGGTTTTCGAGTTGATCTGAATGTTGTTGATGCAGCCGACATATTGAGCCTGCGAAGTGCTGCCTTGTAATCCTCTTCTCAATAGTAAATGGCCACCGATGTATATTGGCTGCCTTGATAAGACTCTGCCCATATTTTTGCCGCTGATTCCGGGCGGCACCGGTTTATGATCGACTGACAATAATACCGCATTCTTCTGTTTGACGGCTATTTAGAAAAAAAAGAAGAGCAATCGTAAAATACGATTTAACTAATATCGAGTTATTTCAATTAAGTTTTAATTAATATGAGCAGATCCCAAATAAAAAAAGTTGTTAAAAATTTTTAAAATTATAATTTTGGAAATTAATTTTTTTACATTCTGTAAAAAGATAAAATTGTCAAATAGCTTCATACCTCTAATATTGTGCCAATGACCATCGCACAGGGAGTTTGGTTTCGTCGGTTCATACGAGGTCTCGATTAAGCCCTTTTGTGTCCTCACGAGGAACTTGACGGTACCGTTGATCATCTCCAGTACAAGATAGTCTTTCTTACCGTGCACCGATAGCAAGTGTCCGGACGTCGAACGCGGCTTTACATCCATCTGGATGTCAACCTGGCCCAAATCGCTGAATCGGTCGACTGAAAATTAACAAAAAATGTTTGTTTCGATTGATAATTTTCGATTAACTGTACGAAATATAGAAATATATTTATCGCTTAATATGTTTTCCTGGGATATTATCTGGCATATTTGAATTCTCCTCACCTGCTTTGTACAAGTTACTGCCGTTTCCTGGGAAGAAAAAGAGACCAGATTCGACTCTCTTCGAGCAAGGTATTACACCTACTTTCTCTGACGGTTCTCCGACAGTTTGTCCATTCATCATGAAATTTGATAAACAGCCATTAAATGTCCTATTGATACCCTAAAAGAGATTCGAAAGATTTGTCTTTAAGATTTTTCTTGAAACCCTTAAATTTTTTCTCTAAAAGAAATTAATCTTGCAGTCTCACAATGTTTGTATACGCGATGCTGGCTATTTCTGGCAAAACGCCACCTACGAAGAACGGTGGATTGACGTTGATAGTTGTCGCATCTCCCAGCGAGTATCCCGTCACCGGGTCCTCTTCGTCCACAGTCAATGAGCCGTAATTACCTTGTCTCTTGAAGACCACTATGTGCCACTCGTTGTCGTTGATTTTTTTATTACTTTCCAATAACGCCGAACCGCTTCCGCAATTGAATATGTAATGAACCTTAAAAAATTATTTTTCAAGGTAGAGATGTGGGACGGTTTTGCTGTGCAAATAAAAGTACTTCGCTACCTTTCCATCGAGCACGTACACGGCGATCAAGTTTGCATTATTGAGACCGGAAGCGTAAAATATAATTCCATTGTCCGCCGTTGTTTTTATGTCCATCTGGAAATCGTAATCGTCCTTGTATCTTCCTTTCAGCGTCCTATATTCTAATCTACTGTTCTTCGCAACGCCTAAAAAAATTTGATTAACATAAATTTGTCAGATTGAATATAATATTCCCATCTGAGCATATTCCCATTTACTTAAAAATGCATACCAAATCGCCAAGAATTTTTGACATCAGGATCCACAGCTGGATAGTACGGTAAATGACATTCATCGACAGTTTGAGGTTGTTGCGTGGTGGTCGTAGTAGTGACATCGTATTTATCAGCGTTATTTCGTCCTTCCAACTTTGGTTCTTCCCATTCGTCATCTTTCTCTATGTCGACATCTACGATGTCTGAAAGAAATTTATGTGTTTTTGTCTTATATCATTATCTTATTCATGATATGATAGAGTATGATTTTTATTTTTTGAGAAAAATCTTCTCAATTTATTATTATTATAACTTTGTTTTGCTTACTGATTTGAGTCGACGATTCTATCGTATCCTCAGGAATTTCCGACGGTAGTAACGGTGGCAAAAGTTCGGGTTCGACGACCGGCGGCAAGGCTACATAAGCAAATCAAAGCAATTAAATACAGAACATATGGCTTTAGAGTGATTCATGATATTGTAACATACGCGTTTGATCGCCGCCTTTGCACTTTCCTAGGAACGCGTGCGGCCTCTCAGTCGTGTTGGCAAAATTGACAATGATCTCGCTGTTAACAGTCGCGTCGCCGATGCAACCGACAAAGGGCATAGCATCAACAAGATCGAGAGTCAAGGCAGTCAATGGCAATCCACCGATGTATAGACTGCCGTAGAGGAAATACAGCGGTGGTGGTGCCGAGTCGGTGCTATAGCTCTTCGTGTCGTCGATGTCGAGGCTGAGAGCCGATTGGCCGTGAGTGGCGGTCACTACGTGCCACTCATTGTCATTAAACTTGATGTCTGACGAGCTGGTCCTGAGCACTTCGCCTTGGCTAGTGAATACTAGTTGACCATCTATCAGCGACAAGAAACTATTGGCCGGATTTTCTTGATCATCGCTAGTTGCGTAGAAAATCAAACCGTCGTTGGCCAAAGTCTTAAATTTAAGATTCACTTGAAGACCATCAGATGCCAAGTTGCGCCACCTCACGTAGCCGGGCATGTTTTTCTCGAAGGAGACAAGGCTAGCAAACTAAAAAAAGTAATTTGAAGAGTTAGCGAAGAATTGAATAATAATTCGAGAAGTTAGGAGTTGTTCAAATAGAGATATAAAACATTTTGCAATCCGTTTTGCATTTCATAAATAATAGAAATTTCGATTACCCTGACTGGACAACCAGGCAGGACTCCGAATGCCTGCACGTTGCGAGTAAGATCGACCGAAGTGTCGAGGATGACAACATCATCGATGCAACCTTCGAAGCCGCTATTAGTGACTGATTGATAATGATGTTTTGCATTAGGCGGATATCCACCGAAATAAATATGATCCGATGTGGCCAAAGGCTTAGTGATTCCTTTCTCTTGTCTCGATGCGACCGTATGATCATCGATTTTGAGCGCACCCATAGTGTCCTGTCTGATGGCCTCCAAAGTGTGCCAGTTACCATCATTATATTTGTCGAGAGATTGCATGGCAATCTCACCTTCGCCAAGATCATACTGGTACAATATTCGGCCCTTTCTTATTTCCAGCGATAAGAATTGCCTGCCTTTGCCCATTAGATAAATCAGTCCGTCTTCCGCAAAGGTCTTGAAGGATAGTTTGATAATGAATTTTCTGGTATCCGGTGTGATTTGCGAACTCCTCTTACTGAGGATTGCATATCCGTGTCGATCGAAGCGATATCCTCTGCTCGGCGCAAAATTGATGAGCTTGTCGCGTTCAAACGCACTTTCCCGGTTGTTCTCGCCATCGACGAAGTTCCAGAACGACACCGGTATATCACCTATCATCAGCTCCTCCATCTCTCCCTCGAACGAAGATGCAGTCACGGCGTCTTGAATATGGAAGGATGATGGATACCCACCGACAAACAACTTCGAGTACTCCTGATCCACGTTGAAGATGTAATAAGAACCCGGCAGTACTCGCTCTTTCTCATATAATGTATCCTTGCCTTCACCGATGTCTTCGCGGACGATCAATTTGACGTTCTTGCCGGTTCTGGAAGAGAAAGTTTGAGGAATATTGATACAACAAGAACAAGATTATATATTAAAATTATATATTAGATTTCGAATCAAATATAAAGCTAAATGAACCGGTACTAACCTATCGATAATTATCTGCCGCCATACGTTATCCGATACGAATCTGTTATGAATTATCTTCTCGGGTCCAGATCCCAGATCAACTATAAGTACGGGATATCCGCTCTCGATTAAAAGCGCCATAAAATCATGCTGCAAAATATAAAATTGTTATTATTTTTCTTTTTTTATCCAAGTTTCTACGATTTTTTCATCAAACTCACCGTCTTAGAACGCGGTAGTTTGGTTTTTTCCTCATTACCGAGATACAATAGAAAACCGTTAGTCTTGTTGGTCCTGAAATACAGGGAAATCTTGGTAGATGTGGCCAACAACGGCAGACTTTCTGGATTCTTCAACTCCAGAGTGGTGTTCCTGTAGAAGGTTAAACCAGTCTTGTATCGATTCGCCAACTCTCGTGCGTTCGTAATCTTATTCCTTAGAGCCTCAATCTTGCTTTGTAGGTCGTTCCCGATCGTATCGATTGATTTTTGGTTATTATTTAGACTATTTAGCAGACTAGTGATATTTGGCATCACTTTGTCGACAATATCTAGCTGCTTGTTTGCTTGCGAGATGTCGCGGATTGACTCTGATGTATTCTTCGACAGCTGCTTCGTCTCTCGCAGATCCTCTGGAATCCGATCCACGATACCGTTCATGTTGTCGATGGCAACTTTGATGTTGCGTTCAACGTTTACAGCCTGATCCATGGCGTCATGCGCGATGAAGGACGACTGTGAGGGAATATTGCTGAGGGTCCTAGAATTTTATTATGACATACAAATAATAAAATATTATATTTGTAGTGTAAATGATAAATTATTATAGGCCTCTTAATACATTATTTTGTACATAAATTAAATTTTTTTAAATAATTTTATATATTTATAGAAAATGAAATAAGAAACTTTTCTCTTTCTCTCTTAGAATTGAAATACTGAAAAAAATTGTACTTGTCAATAGAATCGAGAATCTCCTTATTGCGTTTATTTTGGTTGTCGATCAGAGTCGCATTGTTTCTTGCATCTCGCAAATCGTCCTCGGGCTGTCCCGTTGTTTTCGTCAGAGCGAGTTGTGCGGCGGAAAACAATTTAAAGCATTCTTGACGAGAATCCAGCATCTTTTGCTCGATTCCATCGGACTGAATATAAATAAAATTATATACATAAAGAAATTAATTAAAATTTCTCTAATCTATATAAAATTAATAAAATAAAAAATATTATTAAAATAAATGAATAAAGATTATATAATACACTGATTGTGAAAACCCCGTACTAGTAACGTTGCATTCTCAGCAGCGATTATAGCGTCGTCGGCAGCGTCTTTCGCGGCTTGAATCGCGATTTCAATGTCCCTGTATGCTGAAACCGCCCTCACCGCGTTAGTATTGCGAGTATCGGTTAACAAACTGTCCAGTTCTAACGAACGATTATACAAATATGCCGCATGAGAGTGAGCCCTTTGCACCGGCTCGGTCAGATCGAACAACATTTGATCGTTGTGAGCGATGGTATTGTTCAGCTGGGCAGCCGTGTCGCCAACGACATTGGTTTCTGAAACAAAGAAAATTTTCATCACTTTTATAATCATTCCCGCGATTATTTTTGTCAAAGCATCTTCATTTAAACATTTAAAGCATTAAAATCAAAAAGAAATGACACTTACGCAGAATATCGATATTGGTCCTAGCGTCGTTAAGAAATTGGCTGGCATTTCTGTTGAGCTGTTCGCCGGCTTCTAAATCCTCCCTTGCTTCAGCCGTGGAGTTTTTCACCACGTCCAAGTTGCCGGTCTGTGCTGCGATTCTGTTCTCTCGATTCAACTTATCGACCGCGCTGGCCAGTTCTTGAGCCGTCTGTGCAATATCTAATAAATCATCCATCTTGACGCTGGCGTTTTTGATTCTGTTGCTGAGATCGGACGCAGCAGAACTTAAATTGCTGACCGGAAAGTTGTATTGCTGCATCTCAGAAACTAGAATGTTGGCCTGGTCCGCTTGGTCTACGGCGTTGTCCCGGAATTTGACGAAGGAAACATCTTTGATCCTCTTCAAAATCTCTTTCGCCTCGTTTAGCGCATTGTCAACCTTGGCGCCTGTTCCTAATTCAATGTTCAATGCCAATGATTGCACCTCCGATACAATCAGATTTACCAAATCGATTTTGCGCGCCACATCCTCTTCCAGGGTGTTCATGTTCTGCAGCGTGTTCTCCGCATCGTTCTTCCACTTGATACTATCTTCGGCGGTGAAGTCAATCTGTCGTTTCTGATTGTACACATCGTTCTCCAATCTCTCTAATTTCTCCTGTAACGGCAGCAAGTTCACCCGACTTGGATCTAACAATTTAACTTCGGGATAAAGCTCGTTGGCCGTATCATTGATAAACTTGAGTCGTTGATTCGTGAAGTAACCTTCCGCAACAGTCTGAAAGTACATCAGAGACACGTCCCAAGTTATATACATATACTTGTTTTATACATATTGATATATTAAAGATATTGTCTCCTTCACTTACACTATATTCGCGCAAGACGGGTTCCAATAAATCTTCCAATTCGTCCGTCACATCCAAGAGATTTCCCGTACAAGAACCGCAGGAGAAGCAGCCCTGTGCCGGGATAAGCACATGTCGATACGGACAATGATCGCATTTTTCACCAATTACACCGGGTAGACAGGTACA
Source organism: Polyergus mexicanus (assembly GCF_030449975.1). Taxonomy (NCBI): domain Eukaryota; kingdom Metazoa; phylum Arthropoda; class Insecta; order Hymenoptera; family Formicidae; genus Polyergus; species Polyergus mexicanus. The sequence goes on from NW_027223325.1 coordinate 11,748,025, forward strand.
CTGGCCGGTGGTTGTGTTACAAGATACGCCGACGGAATAACCAGTATGACATTCACAAGCTAAAATAGATATATATGACAATTCTAATTTTAATTTGAGCAAATTTTGATTATAAAGAATTATTGCTCAACATAATAATTATTGTACGCTTTAAGACTCATTATCTAACGTGATTTCTTGAATACAATTTAATATTAATGATTTATATAAGAACAATAACTAATCAAATAATGACTCAAGAAAGCGACTTTACATGTGCATCCGTCCACCCCGTAGTTCCAATATCCCTGGATACATTGATCACATCTGCGACCGGTAACGCCTGGCATACACTTGCACTGTCCCGTCTCCTCATCGCACTGGCTGCTTTCTGAAGCCGGTCCGCAATCGCAGGGCCTGCAGCCTTCGCAGGCACTGAAGCCATAATGATCGGGCGCGCAGCGGTCGCATTGCTCGCCGATCACGTTTTCTTGGCAGAAGCATTGACCGCTGTAGCTATCGCAGTGCTCCATCCCGCACTCGTCGCACACGCAGCTGCGACAGTCCTTTCGCTCCACGGCATCGCCGAAGTAACCGGGCGCACACAAATTGCACGCCTCGCCATAGGTATTATTCAGGCATTGTAAGCACTGACCGGTGATACTGTCGCACGAGCCAATCTGATTGGTGTCGATATTGCCAGAGCATTCGCACACCTTGCAGTGCTCGCCGTACACCTCAGGATTGCCATAGTATCCCGCAGCGCAAGCCTCGCAACGGGCGCCGTAGTATCCAGGCAGGCAGTCACAGCTGATTTTATTGCCCTCGTCATTCACTTCGCAGCCAGTGGCAAAGTTGTTGGAGGCTACCGGCAGCGGACACGCACAAATTAGACAATCCGACGGTGTTCCCACTGTGGCGTTACCGTAATAGCCCTGTTCACAAAACTCGCAATGGTCGCCAATAGTGCCATTCTTGCAATTCTGCAGAATATTAGAGAAAGAGAGTTATAAGCGTTTATCGAATAACTCTGGAAATTATATTCCATGGAGAAAATTCCTTTCAACTCACTTGACAAATTCCGGTGTTTACGTCACATGTGGTTGCATGGCTATTGCACTGACACGGCGCGCAATATCCTCCGTACAATCCTGATTTTACTCTGTAGTATCCTGGTGCGCATTCTTCGCACGAAAGTCCTTGATAATTGGGTGGACATTGGCACTGTTCGACACTGCTGGCCGGAACGCTGTATTGAGCTGAGTACTGTTCCGTTGTGATATCTAAAGTTGCATACGCTAATCTGTAAAAATAAAAAAATAATATATAAAAATAATAAGATTCCTCGATATTTCAATACATATATGTAGCCGTCGCGGATACATACGACGCCATGATGCTTGGATTCCAATATGTAGCACGCACGTATATTCCACGTAGATTCTCTAGAACTACCATAAACTGTTCTCTTGTAGCACTAAGTCTATTGCTAGTCAAAAAGTTAGTTTCGACGAGACGGACAGACGATCCAAAGTTCACAAAGGACGGCGGCTGTTCGTCAGAATAGTAGAATAGAGTGGTGTCGACACCTTGAAGAACTACATCCGCGGCGCTAACAGCCTTGCCGAAGGGTCCCGTACTATAGTACACGGTATAGTTGAAATAGCCGCCATAGGAGGTCAACTTTTTGCCGAGATAAATATCGGGCGCCGAGAAATAGACAATATTCTCGAAGGTATCATTGGTGGTGAGAGAAACTATAATAGAAGTGGCGTTCTCCACAGGATAAGTCGACAGATTAGTGAAATTACCGTTCTTGTCTATGGGCGCGACTAATTCCCAATCGGCCATGTCCATGAGGTGAGTCCAGTAGAGGCTTGCGGAAGCGCATCTAATGAGTAAATGATAATATTTTAATTATATGATAATATTTTATTACAGTCTAACATAAGAGATACACTATATATATATATATATATATATATATATATATATATATATATATATATATATATATCCTAAGTAATTAATAAAAGTATAGAAAAGGAACGGAAAATATAGCTATAAAATATAATTGTAATGTAAGATGCAAAACATAAAAACCTGGTGGTTTTGCCGAAGCAGAAGCATTTGGTGCAGCCCTCATCGTTGTCGGCCTGAATGTTGAAGGTGCCTTCACGGCACACGTCACACGCCAGACCCTGGACGTTTGCCTTGCAAAAGCACTCAGCCGTGTACTGATCGCAGATATCACCGGTAGTGCCACGTGAATCGCAGTCGCAGCGCTCGCAGTGCGGGAATTGTGAATAACCGGCACGGCAGCGATCGCACTGACGGCTTACCACGTTCTCCTTGCAACGGCAGCTGCCATCGAACAGGTCGCACTGCAAATCACCGTCTAAAACGCCTAAAGGCGAGCAGTTGCACTCCTCGCAGCCAATAATTGGATGGAATCCATAGGTACCGGCTTCACATTGATCGCATCGGTGACCTGTCACTCGTGGCGGACAAATGCATCTACCACTATTTGGTTCGCAGATCGCGGTCGTGGGACAGTTGCACGGTCTACATCTGGGATAACCGTAGAAACCGGTCCGGCAGATCTCACATCGCCTGCCGATGATATTCGGTCGGCAAGGACACTGACCGCCGAACTTGTCGCACTCGAAACTGGTGGAACCTTCGACGTCGCAGTTGCACGGTAACGCGCCGTTGTTGTAATTAGCCGTCAGCGAAAAACTGGAATCGCGGCAGAAACCGTCCTCAGTGACATTAATGTAAAAATGATTGCTACCACAGCGCTTGATAAACTCCTTGGTCCGGTCAAACTGTAGTTTGCTGAGGATCTTTTCGTTGTATTGATCTGCAGGGATCACCAGGACATAGTCCAGCCAGATGCCGCGGCCGTCACCGGGCTCCTTCAGCGTTAGCACAAAGTTCTCGATCAACTGGAATTTGGTACCACCACCATCGATCTGACGTACGATGCTGCGGCAGCCGCTGTTACTGGGACAATGAGGAACCGGCACCTTTGCTTCATAAAACTTGCCGTTCTGCACCAGCACGTCCAATTCAAACTCAGGATGATCTGGTTGATAATATTGTATCACAAAGACATGATCTCCCTGCTGAGACACATTCGCGTGAATATCCACCATCGTGTCGCCATCGCCCAAATAGATCAATTTAGTAGCGTTATCATAAATACCAGAAGGTCGATGTTTGGTCTCGAAAACGCTGCTGGATGTCTCAAACTCAATCTTTTTAGCGTCAGCAGCGCCAGAGAATTGTCCCTGTACACATTTGCCGTTCTTCCTCACGCATATGGACTTGGGTTTCACGTAGTCCAGCGACCATTGATAATACGGAATCGCTACTATCGAGTCGATCGCAATATTCGAAGTCGGTTCACCAGTCAACACCAAGCTGACATAGTTTGAGGGAAAATTCATGATGGCTACCTTACCGTAAGTATCGGTGACGACTTGTCGGCAGGTGCTAGTATATCTGCAAGGATTTAGAGTAGCTTTGCCCTTGCCGACGGTATTGGCCTCGATTAGCAGCACTGATGTGGACTGTTCGTCTCGCGGAGTAATATAAGTCACCACGAGGACATGGGGACCAGGTTTGCTAATTCTCAGCTCAAAGTGAATTTCCTCCTGCTGATTATTGATGAGCGGTACCTCCTCCTCCCCGATCTCCTGCAAACTCTCGCGGTCAGTAAAGTATTCGGTCAATGGAATTCGGAGATTGTTCTCGCTGAGGAAACCGCCGCCGCCATGAACCGAGTTAAACCGCGTCAAATTCGGATATCCATAGTGTCTACAAAGTCCCCTATAGTCAACTTCGCAGGGTATATTCACATCCTGCGTTAATATGCCACCCTCGTAGTATTCAGATGGTAATAAAACAAAGTAGTCGAGAAACAAACTCTTTTTCGTGGAGATTTTGATGGACCAATGTCCAGGATCCATCACCATGGGCGACGGATGATTGCCATGCGCTCCGGCGACTGTTACGAAGGACGGTTGGCTGGTCGGCTTGAAGTTGACCTTAAACTGCTGTTCCACTTCGGTCGGATTGTCGGGAGTGATAGTAATGGTGCCGAGGATTGGCTCGTTGTTGGGATTCACGTAGCGCAGAACCATCCGGTAGAGCGAGGATTTGCCGATGCCCACACCCAGTACGATCTCATCTTGCAGAGTGGAAAACACGGCATAACCTTTCCAACTGAAGCCCGGAAAAAGATCCTCCGTAAAACCGTAGCGAACGGCGCTGCCACTGGGAGTTCTGCCGTCTTCAGCCTCGTATTGGTATTGATGAAGCGTAGGGAAATAATGTGCCTTCAAGGGTTCTTTACACGTTAGACCCGTCACCCGCGGTTGGCAAGGACACTGGCCGGTCTGCTTATCGCATATCAGATTCACGGAACCGCCGACATCGCAGGCACAGTCTTAATCAGAGGTGAAGTAGATATTGCATTACATATTTAATCGATTATAGAATAGAAAGTAATCGATTCGACTTACCCGAACAACCAAAGAGATTGCTTTCCTGAAGATTGTACGTTCCGTCAATGCATCGACTGCATCCTCTATCGATCACACCGGGCTTGCATATGCATTGTCCGGTCTTAGTATCGCACTCGCCGATGCTGCCAATGACTCCGGGTATATTACACTGGCATTCTTTTAAAGACAAATATATATGTTTTATATAACAGAATTATAACATAAAACTTTTTCTATTCATATCATATAACTATTTCTTTCGTATTAAGAAATCATGATGTTTTTAATTTCATAAATTTTATATCATCTCGTATTATTTTACATAATACTACCTGTTACAATAATAATATAATAATAATATTGTTATAATATATTCTATAATTTTATAATACAGTTAATCCAAGAATATAGACACAAATTCAAACCTTCGCAACCATCCGAATTGTAAGGCTGCAGATTCCAATATAGCGGTTTGCATTGGTTGCATATCCTCCCCTCGACCCGCTCTTTGCATTGGCAAAGTTCCCCGGGCGGAAGAGAGCCGCAACCTTGAAAGGTTGCGACTATGCCAGCCGGATCACAGTTGCAACCCTCGCAGGTCGGAAAGTTGTAGTAACCCTCTTTGCATTGTTCGCAGCGAATACCGTCAAAGTTTTCGCGGCATTGACATTTACCTTCGCCGTCGCAAGATACGCCGATCGAGCCGTGACTGTCGCAGTTGCATGCTAGAGAGAGAGTTAAAAAATTACAAGAGATTTGATTAAAATACATAATTAATATATAAATTTGATTAATAAAATAAAAGACAAAATAATTAAGAGATTAATAAAATACTTAAAGATAATAAAATACTGAGAAACTCGATTGAAATATTTCTTTGTGTAATGTAAAGAATTTTGATTCACATACCGATGCATTCCGGATATTTATAATATCCTGGACTGCATTGATCGCAAGTCCTTCCGGCAAAATTGGCGAGACACGAACACTTGCCCACGGAATCACAACTGACGGTAGACGAACCAACAGAACTGCAGTTGCACGGTCTGCAGTTGGGATAGCCGTAGTATCCGGGAACGCACTGATCGCATCTAACGCCACCGTATCCTTCTTTGCACAAGCAAACACCGTCACTCTTGTCGCAAATATCGGGCTCCGTTCCGCGCGCATCACAATTGCAATCTGCAAAATTTACAAAAAGGATCATCCTCAGCATTAACATCGTAAATTTAGAGACGGAATTTTGCATATATTTAGACCACTTTCTAAAATCTGTGTCTCATAGAAACTTTATTAAATGCCGAGAAAATTATTTAAAATAATTTGCACGCTTAATTATTTGTTTATAATTATATGTACATCAATATAGCAAAAGTATTTTATAATTAGACACATATTAAATTGTTACAAAATGGAGAACATAATAAGCAAAAGACAAAAAACAATAATAAGAAAAAGATGATGAAAAATTATCATTTGAAAGCAACGTATCTGAAAGCGAATGTTAAATCAAATTTTTGGTATTATTAATAAGATTGATAATATATAAATCTAACATTCTACCGCACTGCAACTGTTGTCATGAAATGTGATAGTTAAATTGCGACGTACTTAAAGTGATAATTAAAATGTTGACGTACATGTGCACAGAGGATAATTGAAGTAACCGTCCTCGCAAATATCGCACGTCCTGCCGCCATAGTTGTTCTGGCACGTGCAGTTGCCAGACACCACGTCGCAGACGTCGTTCAGGGCGCCCAGAGGATTGCAAGCGCAAGCTGAAATCGTAATAATCTTTTAAATAATTTAATAATCAAAAATCTCTCAAAATACAGATCTCTCAAAAGAAAAGATTCACTCACGTAAGCAATCGGGGAACTTGTAATATCCCTCCGCGCAGAGATTGCAATAGTGACCAGCGTAATTCAGCTTGCAGGGACAATAACCATCCGTCGCTTCACAGTGATAACCGTCGGTGCCTTGCAAGTGGCACTCACAGGGTCGACAAGTGGGATAGCCGAAGTATCCATAATTGCAGGAGTCGCAGTTCGGCGGTGCATACTCTTTCCGACACTCGCACTTTCCGGTGGAGTCGGCACAGTTTCCAGTTGAATAAAAATGATCGCAATCGCAAGCTAAATTGAACACGCGAAAAATAACATTTGAAAATATCGCGAATTAATTCATAATTCATCTCAAGTCAAGGACTTACGTTGACATACGTCGGTCGCGTTGAGCGGTTTGTCCCGAGGCCTGTAAAATCTGGGTTTGCAGCGGTTGCAATTGATGCCCTCGGTATTGTGCTTACAATTCTGACATACACCACCGCCTTCATAATTACCATGAATGTCTAGCGACAAGTGTTTTTCGTCCATTTCCGGATCATAGATGCATTCATCCGAGTGTCCGAAACAATTGCAGGCTGCAAAAGAATTCAATACATATATTTAAATAAAAGAGAATCTTAAAGAGAGTCCAAGTAAATGTTCAGAAATTACATTGATGGAAGAATAAAAACCAATTTGTTATTATAGTAAAATAATTTTCGGAGCAAACAAAAGAATTAGTATTCTTTACAAGTCATATTTTTATTGTTCCTACAATAATTGAAAAAATTTTACTGTTGTGGATATAAAATATGAATGTATTAGAACAGCAAATTTTTTCTCTCTTCTATTGGAACGAGAAAGTAAATTATTTTTACGTTCGCATGTGAATTTCTTAGATGCCGTGGATTGCTGCCACTTTTTCTGCTCGAAGCCTTTACAACAAGTCGCGCACTGAGGTCCGCAAGTGTTGTGCTGGCATCGACAGACTAATTTCTTTGGCATATTGGGATCTTGAATGTCGCAGATGTCCGCGTGTCCGTTGCACATGCAGCGGCCGCCGATGCTAATATCCTTGATTGAATAAAAGTACTGCAACAGACAAATAATATTTTTATAAATCGGGCTATAAAATATACATATTACATGTGAAATTTTAATTACAAGTTCTAAAACTCTCGTCGATTTTGTATCGCTAAACAAAAATTTGTATAAACATTAATAAGCATTAAAATTATATATATATATATATATATATATATATATATATCAAAAAGTCGAAATCACTTACTCTTCTCGTAACGGTGGGATCCTGACGAACAACGGACATCAGGTGACCCAACAAATTCTTCGTCCTGAGAAAACGGAAACGGACGTTGGTTGCCCGCGTCCATTCTTGCAACAGGGTCGAATTGAAGTAATGCTTCGCCGAGGGCCGGTTGTTCAGGATCGAGATCGGAATTTCACCGCCTTCGAGTGGGACAACCTGCGAGAATTCGGTTGTGCAGATCACGCTGTCATCTCGAATGATCGGCTTGTGGCTGTCTACACCAAAATACGTCAGACAGTCGCTGGCAGAATCCGAAAAATACTGCCAGGGTGACCAAGTTTTGCCGTAGTCCTTCGACTTCTCCAAGATCCAGAGTCCTGGCCGGGGAGAGTTGCCCATTCGTACGTAAACGTAAGCTACATGGAATTCCTACCATAAAAGAAAGAAATCGAATTAAAAAAAAGTTTCCTGTATCATTTAATATATTTTAATTAATATTTTTAATTAATATTTAATTAATATTCGAACCAAAATTTTTCTGTCCATTTTCTCAATTTATCCTTTATATTCTTTTTTTTTAAATAAACATTTTATGCATATCTATAAACTTTTAATTTTTCTCGAAATATCCTCTTATCGTATTAGTTGTTACATTACTTCACGAAGGAATTCACTCGCTAAATTTATAGTTCTGAGGCTTACAATTAGAACCGCTTTGTATGTTCTCGTTATTTGAGGCAGAATAATAGGAACCGAGGGTAAAAAACCGAGACTGAATGCCAGATGTGTACCATACAGGGTTTCGATGCCACCAAAATCTCAAGTGTGTGGTCTGGCAGATTTGAAAGAGAGAGAGAGAGAGAGAGAGAGAGAGAGAGAGAGAAAGTTATCGTTTTCTGATATCATATAGATCTAAATCTAAACAATTAAGGAGTATGGTAGATTTATAATAATACATCGGGATTAATGAGAAACAAAATATGATTTTTTTTAAATCGCTTACGCAGGTAATTTAGTAAAGGAAGAGAAGATGGAGATAATAAAGAGAGAAAGAAAAAGGAGCAGACACGGTAAAACGTCGGTGTAAATGAGCCTTTCTAGGAAGATGATTAGCAGAGAAACGACAGCCTCCGCGTGCGTTGCAGTTACGAAGTTAAACTTGTGATAATAGGTAATGCATTGCAAGAATTAAGTCCAGATGTGGTCAACTATGTGAAATGTCTCGCTATACATATACTTACTAATAAAAATTATACAAAAAAAAATATCAAAATAGCCTATATTTTTAGTCTATGAAAAATCGACTTTATGCGTAGACAATAGTTTAAAGCTTATAATTACCGTTGAAAAACTGCCGTTTTTACCAATTGTTAACGAAAACTAATTTCTTTATAAAAAGATACAATTAGTGAGAAATTTACGAAAAAATATGCAGCAATTTTTCAACAATTAAAACAATGAAGATATCATTGAAGATGAAATCGTTGATATCATTTTCTCTCCTTTCTGTCTTCAAAACGCGAACTTTTTCATTATTGTCCGGAAGCGAATCGAAGATAAATCTTCCCACTTGCAGGAAAACGCCTACTCTATACGATAGAAATGTTTATGTCGCCGATAAAAGGGTCGCGTTTCTCATCATTTCCTGTCGCTTTTATGTGAATCACGAATCTTTTCAATGCACTACGAAAGTTTTGACACATATAACTCTTATATTCTACGAGTTTTTATATAACAGAAGTTTATACCTGTCCCAGATCAATCGTCAGATTCACTTCGTTATACTTCATCCCTCTGGATAAAGGCGGCGATTGCCACCAAGTTTCCATGCCGTCGACGGCATATTCAGGTGGGTGCCTCTTCTCGGTATTATCAGGATCACAATAATCGCATACCTAAAAAAAAAGCAAAATTTACACGCTATATTAAGAAGAAAAGAATCAGTTAATCGAATCTAATTTAGAACATATAAACCTCAGGTATAAAGACCCCTTTTAGAAAATTTATAATCTATTAAATTCATGCAAAACATTCAAAACAAAATTTTATTTCTAATTTGATATGTCGTGTAATATAGAGAAAATACATTTGAAAAAATAAAAACATATAAACAAAATTTGCACGCATATATCTATTAAGATGCAATACAACAAAATTATAAACAAATTCCTATGTTAAATTTTTGTTGCAAATTATAGATATAAAGTGAACTTAAAATAAAATGAGCATTTTTTAGAAACTTGTCTGTTATATTTTATTGATCTTTTGCCATGTTATATTAAAATATTAAAAAGAAACGTTTGAATATAAAATTTTATTATTCAAAGCGTAATTTTAAGAAAGAATCAAAAGATAGGTACGTGGAATAATTTTAAAGAGATTTTTCTTTTCGAGATCTATGTGAACCATTCGTGACATCAGAAAGTCTCTTAATTTTCGATGAATGAACGATCAAGTGTTATCAAGAGGTCATCCGTCTTCCATTTTATCAGACTTCTCGCTGCGGTTTCTTTTTCTTTTATTTATACAGAGAGGTAAAGAGAAGATGAATACACATTAATGTCTCGCGATCAAAATATTAATCGGTCCAAAATGATGCTGAATGATGATGACTAATAATTTAATAATTATGATACAAGCTGGAATTGTCATATATATATATTCATGATATAAATATCTATTCTCTATTCCTTTGAGACGATGAAAGATTGCCGTTACAGGAAATGTGATGTGATCCTGCGAGCCTATCGCATTCTTCTAACACAATTACAGATCCTGCGGACTGGTTCTTAGCCGAATCTTCCTTACGGGAGCCTTGTAATCGTTCTTTGTCCTGATTTGTCGACAAAACGCTTGTAAGTTAATACGCGAGAGTATTAATTTTCGGAGTAGCCGCGGACGTGATGATAATGCTCGAAGAGATTATATTAATTGTAATCCGCAGGATATACAATTTATACACAGTAGTTTTATCGAGAAAGTATTATGCTGTCTTTAATAAATATTAGTTTTGTATTTTATATACAAAATATATAAAATATTGCTCAAATTTTTGTGGAAACAGTTTTTAACTTCGTCAAATTTTCAGTTTTGAAATATTGTCAAATTTTTATTAATAAACTCATATATATATATATATATATATATATATATATATATATGACAAAAATTTAATCAATATTTTATATATATATATATATATATATATATATATATATATACACACGTGTGTGTATGTGTATCCGCCATTCGATTGATAAAAGCTGATCTTCTATAAATGATCTCATTCATGACCCTCATTTGATGATATACATAGTTTCCTATACGAATTAGAAAGAGAAGTTATTGAGTAAACGTCGAAACCGATAAACTCTTGGACTGATAGGATCTAATAATAATAGATATAGTTTGGTGCGAATATTGAAAACGAAAAATATATCATGATTTCTTCGATATACAAAAATATTCATTATAACTGATTTTGCTTGTATTAATATACAAACTTATAAACCTTAACAAGTCATTTAAATGTTAATGTCATATTTAAATGTTAATTTAAATGCGAGAGAAAGAGATAAAAATATATGAATCTTTTTATTTATTTTTATCTCTGGATAAAAACTCGTATCGGCCTAATAATAATCGGTCAATTTATTAATTCATATATAAATTTTTATATATATGACATATTATTATAGAGATTATGTTAAAAATATTGAGATCATATATTGTTAAAAAAATATTCTTCACGATATTGCTTTCTTTCTTATAGCTGGCGCTTACCTGACCCTGGATCAGATTTATATCTTCGTCCTGATCGGCGTTCGCGCCAACAAGCTTACAATAAAGTTCCGGACCGGTGGTATCGACGCCGCACGTAGCCGAGGCAATGATTTTTTTGCCCTCGGCCAGGTTGAAGTACGGCGGCGTCAGGATCTCGCCCCCAGACAGTCGAATGACCAGCAAGAGGCCGGCAAGGATCGCCGGCAAGCGCATCCTGCCAACGGCAGAAAGAGACAGCTCTCTTCGAGAAATCGTTCTTCTCCTTCCTTCTTCTCTTCACTTTTGTCTTCTCTCCACGCACTCACTGCCACTCTCTTTCTCTCTTCTGTTTCTCGCGAGAAAGACTATGATGCTTGTGCGCCTTCTTAATGTCGACTGTCCGGACCAAAGCGGAGTTTATCCAGTGCCGTCGACTCGCCGGATGTGAAGAACTCGGTGGGGGTGAAGAAATCAGTGGTCTTCAAGTCGAAGCTCGGGGTCCGTTTGGAAATTCGAAACAAGTTCGGGCATTTTGAACTACTTATAATTGAATTTAAAAAATCCATTACTACTCATTTTTACTGTTTTACTATTCATTTTTACTTTAGTTTATCCAATATTTCTAAAGTAACGAAAGTAACAAAAAACCAAGAAAAACAGTAGAAGTAGAAGTTTAAATTTTGTCTTTCTATAGAATGCTTTTATATATTTCTACATATTCTTTAAAGATATTCAAATTATGGAAATTTTCGTATATGGCTTATATATAATCTAATTCGAAATTTTCCAAAAACGCAATAAACGTATGTTTATAAGAAAATTTACTTGTCAAGCGACGCGGTAGCGTCGCGACGCCAGGTACATAAAAAAAATTTCTTTTTGACTTGTCAACAGTTTTGCCTATTATCATTTCCTCGTACGGATGACACGATTATGAGATACAGTCGAACTTTGAAGATCACTGATTTAGAAAGATAATCCATGAAGATCGGGACCACATGGCATCAAACACGCATATACTTTCTCAGATAGAATATAATCTTGTTTATAATTCTCTCTCCTTCTTTCTTTTCGGCATTATCTTGTGACCCAAACTAATTTATAAAAACAGAACCAATCGTTTTGTGAATAGAAAATATACTTTATCATTAATTTTGGTATTTAATTTTCAAGTTGCTTACATTATTTTTCATATAACATGCAAAATATCCATATTCTTTAAAATTATAAGTTCTCAGATATATATATATATATATATATATATATAAAATCAAGATATATTAATAATAGAACTCTCTCCGTTGTTAGCTCTATTATAAACGTTTGGATTGTATATTTTTAAATTCCTCTCTGCTTAAAATATTGTAAAATATAGGCAAAATAGATAAATTAGCATATGTAGAAGGAAAAACAATTTCTATGTTTTATTATCCGGAATAAGATAGAATATATCTCCTTTGATTATTATTAACAAACATACACACATACCGTGTAAATCATCAATTTCTCACGGAATACGCTTGTGACTAGATTATTATTTATACAATTTTCTATTCGTTTAATCTCGCTTCAACGGACGACTTCTGTAGTAAAGAGCGGAGAACATGATGCTGGAGCTCAGTAACACTGAGATGATAAAATTTCCCAGCAATAATACATCGGCAGAGTCCATCCATATCGTGAATACCCTCGCTGAAATATAATATTTATTATATTTGATTCACATTTCCGCAAATTATACTGCACGCATAAAACTGGAAACTTACTCAAGTTCGTGAAGGCAGATATAAACCAGGTGAGGGGCGACACCGACTCTGCGTTTCTAGCGCGAAGTATAGCCAATAATTGAACGATTTTACTGGAAGCGGAGATCGGAGTGCACATAGGCTAAAAAGTAAAATGTGCATTTTTCGCGTTAGACGTTTTTAGAATAATAATTTAAAATATTCATATTTACAAGAAAAAAATTAGCGACGTATTTAGCGTTGTACACTAACCGCTAGAAGTGTAAGTACGATTTTCGGAACAATTTCCAACAGCAAACAAGCGCTCAACGCAAAGTATATAACGGCACATAAAAAGGACCAAACGTTGATCCTATTCAAATATTTCAATACGAGAAATATCAATATATATTCTTGCATTAATATTATCGGATACTCTAGATATGATAGCACCGAGTATCCATTTGTATAATTATAACTAGTCATCACAGTATAACTGAAAAAAGAGAAATAACGTTGATTGATTATTTGCGAGAAATGAGAGATTTGCAGTCGTTGCGAAATATTACCTCGTCAATTCTAAGAATAATCCTAGGGTGGACATTTCGTCGGCTGATTTCACAGAAACCAGTTTTAATATCTGCGGAATTTTCAATATGAAACACATGCCTATCGTTATCAGGCTCAACAAATCCGCAAATTGTTGCAACAGTGTCATTTTTGCGCTTTTTTTTTGTTACTACAAAAATTTTAAAAATTAAACTATGATAATTTCTAATTATCTAATCTCTTTGTAAATAAGTCGGTAATTGGGCGCACACATTTCGGCTTCTATAGTATCGCGTTTTGTGAAACATATGTTTATAAGAGAATCCGTGCGAAATGGTCACTCATCTGCCATATTTTATATTACAAGAATCACAATTTGTTACGTCAAAAGAGAGAAAGTTACAAAAATAGATCGCACTGACATGAATTATAAATATATTTTTCTTATGCCGATATTACTATTCGTTGCAGTAATTGCAGATCATTGTGTATATTTTTGTCAATGATATCGCAACGAATTTTGATACATTGATCACATTTTTATGTCATATAATACCTTTTTATTGTTGATTACTCCGAGAGCGAACGCGCGCGCGCGCCCGTCTTACTCAGGGTACGCTTATCGCGATATTTGACACCTGTCTATTCTAGAATGTGGTGAGAGCTTGCCATCCTACTCTACTCTGCCACTTGTACAAGTCAACCAAATACGTGTAAAGCATCGCATCGAGCGAATCGCAAGCTTTTTCGAGCGTCGCGGACTCGCGTCTCGCGGATCACCAAGGTCAGCCTTACACTATAGCTTCTTCACTATCACCCCACGCTTTATAATCACCTTATTATTATTACGCTGTTATATTGTAACCCTCTCTCCCTCTCGTGATACACTCACACACTATTTAGAAAGAACGATTACAGGAACTATCGCTTGTGCGGTACGTTAATATTACAGATTACTGTATTATCGATAATCTATCACAAATACCGATGGTCTTATCTTAGAATTCTGTAATATTTTTCAATCGGCCAGGAAATTCTACATGTAAAATATAAAAACACAAGATGACCTTGACAACATAATGCTTGTTTAGATTTCCGATATCATATCGATTTTGACGCTATTTAACAGTATTATTTTTTATGAATAACAAAATTTCGATATTACTCACTATTTTTTCATGCTCTTACTGTCGGATAATTTTTTTTTTCAAAGAGATCTTTCTAATAAAGTGTATATGATAAAAATTTTTATTTTGCTGCTAATGATGCTGTAAAGTTAGGACATTGATATGTATATTATATTGTCTTTCACTGTTTCAATTTACGTACGAGATTTATATAACCATGCAATTATTATCTCACTTCGATAAAGTCCCCTCATGTAAAAACAAATCCAACATTATCACGAATGTAAAATAATATTATAGCATAGAATCACAAAAAGAAAAAAAAAGTAGCGATTGTGGAAATAAATTTGGATCTCTGTTGTAATGGAAATTTTATATTGAGATTAGTTATCAATAATGTAATAATGCATTAATGATAATGAAAAATAGAACTTTAAATCGTTAAAATTTTATTCGATCAGAAATATTTTTATTTTTAATCAAATAAACCGAAGCCCATGTCATCGTCCTCAGACTCGGATTCCTCCTTCTTTTCTTCTTTCTTTTCCGCAGCAGCGTCGGCAGTAGCGGCTGCCGGAGCCGCTACAGCGGTGGCAGCAGCAACAAACTTGCTCGGATCCTACAAATAAGCAATTCCAGTTCTCTTAATAAATGCAACTAATAGTGTACAAAGAGATATTATATTATATCATGCTTATTATGTTCAGACTGCGTTTTCACGCGATATTTCAACCATGATCTTGACGCATCAATGGGTTCAACTATTTCTAGCTCTGATACGTGAACCAAGATCTTCAGACGCGTAATTTTTTCATCATTTTATTCGTTTTGAAAAATAAAAAATATAAGAATAATGTAATATATACGAAATCATACCTTGATGTATTCCTTGATAGTAGCAGCTTCTGCGAATTCGACGTCAGTAACAGCAGCAATAGCCAACAGATTTTTGAAACCATTTGCAATACTATGCGGTGCACTGGCGACCGTAGGATAACCAATTGATAAACAAACTGAAGCCAAGTTTGCAACTCCAACCATGAATTTTTCACGAAGATCTTCAGGTTTGATGTCTAGAATCTCAGGTGCAAAAATAGTACCAGAGTCATAAACCTGTTCGACTAATAATCCATAAGAGAATGGAGAAATGTTCAACATGTTCAAAAGAGTAGCTTCAGAAGCTCCCACTTTGTCACCAGGCTTGAGGATGTGTACATCATTCTGAAATTTGATATTACATTGTTACATTAGTAAAGCTCATAAAATAATAAATAAGAATATTAGATCTAACAGAAAATTACTCAATAAAAATACTTACTATAATTTCAATAGTACCCTTCGAAATTTTAGTTGGTATACTCAATGCTTGGAAGAAAGAGGTCTTTTCAGGACCAAGCCCTGTGTTTTGGGCTGGAATGATGACGCTTAAAGGTGCAATGGCTCCTGCTCTGGCAGGAGCGCGTACTTTATTTTCCAGCAATTTGTCTCTCACTTCAATCAAGTCCCCTCGTGTAAAAACAAATCCAACATTACCGCGAATGTGAGGTAATAACTTCTCCAGTGCCGCGTTACGTTCTATATGACCCCGAATTGCTTTTCTCATCATTGTATTTTTCCCCATCAGTACCACTGCATTTCCACGCAATGACATACGAATTTGTTGCATTTGTTTTGAGCCGACATTGTCCGCACCCACAATAAAGCATTTGGGATAATCGTCCAATAGTTGCTGATATATTTATAAAAAAGAAAATTTATTATATTTTATGTGCATATGTATGTGTATGTGTTGTATTTTATTATATATAGTTCAGACTGTGTCTTCACACAATATTTCAACCATGATCTTGATGTATTAGTGGGTTCAGCTATTTCTAGCTCTAATACGTGAACCAAGATCTTCAGACGCTTAATGTTTTCATCCTTAATTCAAAAGTAGTTAAAATATAATAATATATATACATATATATATTTATATACAATAAAAGCAATATCATAAATTATATCAAGTTTGCATATTCCATAAAATTAATCATTAGAAATTAATACATTTCCTACTCTTGGCGCACTTCAAAATAATTTATAATGTCTACATTCATATAATTTATGCATGTAAATGCAAAAAAAGATACTTACAACAAGTTTAGTGAAGTAATTTGACTTCCACGTTGTTTTGTCCTCCCTACCCATCGTGAAACGTGCGCAGGGATACCTTGCGGGAATTTAAGGACTGAAAATTATTTAAAATAAAAATCAAGATTATATTAATATATTAAAGAAGTAACGAAAACTAACGATGTTAATATTTAGTTCAGATTATAAATTCGTTCATGAAATACGAGGGCATTTCCACAAAGGAAATTGTGACCCCCCTCATATTTTCAGTGGCAGAGAGGTCTTTCATCATGGTTTAAAATCTCTTAAAATTCAACAAATAATAAGAAGAAAACGTATTTTTTATTATCCAAAACCACATGGTTTCATTAACCTCGCGACTGATATATAACTCTGTTTAAATATTTATTTAGTATATATTTTTTACTTTTATATAAAATAACATATATATATGCAGTATCTCTAATGACTGTAAGATAAGTAATTTAAAATATATAAATTTTACAACATATTACAGAAATAATACACGTTTCCTCAAACATACCTCAGCAAAGTTGAACGCAGTAATGGAGAATGATGAAGAAGGAAACGGAAGTTTCAGAATAAGTTAAATGTGGCCAAACTTAGGGCAATTGCACACAGGATCCAGCAATGTGCACACATAAAGCGACACGATAGCCAATCGAATTACAACTTATCCAAAAACGAAAAGTTGATTGGCTTGCACGTCGCTTCTTGTCTCGCGTAATGGCTCTTGCAGCCAGCGCGATGCGCGATATCCAATGAAAGCTTTATTTTTTCGGAAAAGCAGAGCTCTCATTGGATATCGCGCACGCGTCATCGCTCATTGCGTCTTGCGTCCAGTGTGCGAGAGCCATAACGCGTTGACGCGCTGCGTGCATCTGCAATACGTGAAAACGTTTTAATCGAATAAAGGCCATCCGTCTATGTATTGTATGTCTATGGCTACGGTAGGTAAGACGCTAGAATGCTTCGAAGTATTTGATTGACCAATCAGAATAAAAAGATCAAAGATTTTTTTATCCTGATTATCCAGGTTTTTCTGGGTGTTTTAATAAGATTGACTACGAAAAATTAAAACATACTTTAGAAGCAAATAAAATTTCTGTAAAGATTTTTTTCTCTCATAAAGAATTTATTTTGCAAAGTTGCGAGTCTTCTTACTCTTTTTTTGTTTTTAAATCGATTTTAGAAAGATTGAATTTTTCATACTAGAAACGTTCGTTTATTCGAGATTAATTTTTATTACATTTTGATGCTAGATCATATATAGAAGAAGAAGAAGAAGAAGAAGAAGAAGAAAAAAAAACATCTCAAAGAGAGTGCTACACAAGAGACACTCTCGCTATACAATATTAATTATGTATATACTATGCATACAACATCCATGTCACAAAATTCAATTCCTATGACTAATATAATCTTCAATATAATTCATTACTAATAAATGTGGAACAGTTTGAAATAGAAAAATAAATTAAATTTTGATCATGGATTATTTGATTACTATGTACAATTTTCAATGTTGTAATATATATATTGGTCTTTTCTAATCTGTTTCTAAAGATGTGTATATCGATAATATTATTATTACTTCTTTATTGTATTACCACAATGCCATGAATGCTAACTCTTATATTACTCTCTATCATATATAAAAAACATCTGTATATTATATATTATATGAATCACTTTTCAATAATAAGATTAGAATCGAAATAGACAATTATTTTTAAGCCAAACTTTTAGATGCTATAATTATAATAGACAATTAATAAAAATTAATGTGAAAACGATGATAAATAAAGAAATAATCATTCAAATGCCGTCTTGATATACAATGTATCGGATGATCAATAATATAAATTACATATGAGGATGCCATTAAGTGACTGTCTTGCAAAAATATAAATTGCAAGTCAAATTATATTGCAAGCTATGTCAAAATAATGTATGTACTATACCGGCTCGTTTTCCGGTAAGTCTAAAATCTCCCCGACGAATTCTGCCACATTTGTGTCCTTCTGAGCATGTTCCTTAATAAAGTTAAGTTCTAACAATTGACTGTAATTTGGACGGGCAGTGTAATTCTTCATTAGACTGAAAACAAAAAGGATTATACATGCAAATATCCATATGCTATTTGAAATAAGAAATCATCTTATTGTATCATCATTTACCACTTATTGATAAATTCCTCAAACGAAGGAGAGAATTTGTCAGCAGGTAATTTTGGAGCGTCATCCTTCACTACTTGTTTCAGTTGCTCGAACGGCGTGCCCCAGGATTCGTATGGAAATTTACCAGTGGCTAATTCAACAAGGGAAATTCCTAATGACCAGACATCGGATCTGATGTCGTACTGCGACGGGTTACCCGATGGGTCTATCCTTTCTGGCTACAAAAAAAGATAATGGTGGAGAATGTATTGAGAGAACACTGATGGAATCTTTCAAAGAATAAGATTCTACAGCTACATACAGCCATGTATGGTTTACATCCAGCATCAATAGTCTTGGCAACTGAGTCCACGAGGTAACCAGATATACCAAAATCGCAAATTTTTACCTCACCTTTCCGATTAATTAGAATATTGCTAGGCTTAACATCTCTATGAATTACCCGTAATTGTGAGTAGAGGTAATGTAATGCGCTTACTACCTGCAAGTATTAGTGTAAGAATATACGTGTTTTGTACTTTTAAAGAGTTTACAGAAATTAAAATAAATTAATAACATAAAAGAAAGCAAAAGAAAATCACATTATTCTGTAACATTAGTGAATGTTTAAATATGACTAATATATGTACCGCAAAAGCCACTTTTCCTAAAATGTCTTCAGGAATGGCACAACTATGTTTATATACTTTTGTATAAAATTTGTCAAGGCTCATATCCATCACTTCCATGCATATCCATACATCTCCCTCTCGGAATAAGGCTCCATAAAATTGTACTGTATAGGAACATGCTGAGCTACGCATGGAAATGTCTAAATCCATAAGCAGACGCTTTTGTTCTTGCGTATTAACAGTTGCAGTTATTCTCTATAAATAAATGTCAGTTGTACATTCTTTTTTTAAAATAACTATATTGTCTTATATATCAAAACTACAATTATTATAATATTACCTTGACAGCCATAATAGTACCACTCTGTTTATGTCGCATTTTATCAACAATTCCATATGCTCCACGACCAAGGACGCAAAGGGTTTCTAAATCATCCGCTTCAACAACAAATGTTTTTTCATCTATTGTAATAGTAGTCCGTTTATCTAAATTCCTTGGTGGTGTCCTAAAGAAAGAATAAACTCACAAAATATAAATAGGAAAAATACGTTTGTTTCTTGAAATACATCATGTGTATAAAAGTTACTTTTTTCAAATATTATTTATATCTTTTTTTAAATTTTTAATAACAAATATCACATAACAAGTACAAAGGTCTTGTATATAGATATAACAGACAGTAACATCGCTATGTTCGATAAAAGTACCGTCACAATTTTACATACACTGGTGCGGGCGCTTCGTCGGAGACCTGCAGTTTCAGATTACGTTTTCCACGACGTAGAGCCATGGTGTCGAGCTGCAATCGATCAATCAAGGCGTTCGCGCGAATTTGGCAGTGTTCCAGAAGAAAGTCAAAAACAATTCATGGCCGTTGAAGGGCACAACGCATACGCGATCTGAAAAGGTAAGATGAAACGCTGAACTTGACATTCGATGCCCGTCCGAGGATTCGGGGATAGACGGACGTTCGTGAGATGTTTAGGTTATCCCGCGGGATTAGAAGTTGGCACGCGACATCGAAACGTAATCCTCGCATCGCCACGAGGAGACGTATATCGCTTCGTTAAGGTCTACATACTCTGTGAAAAACATCACGCTTTGCCTCGATAGAATCGCTACACGAGAGATATCCGTACTCTTATCGCACTCCGCGCTTGCCCATATATGAAGTTTTCAACAAACTTAAACTACACCGTCCCTGAAGTTGGTCGCGGGAAAACCGCAGTTTTGCAACGGTAAATTTGAAAATCGCGTTCCGTTAAATTTGAAAATCGCGCAAACCGCGTTCGCGATATAATTAGCATTTTTCATCCATAAAGATCTGAATGTATCTTAGAAGTGATATAAATAATCTTAAATAAGAAAGAATATAAAACGTGAAAAAGCTGATCAAATATATTTCATTCCACAATTATGTGCGATTCGATAATTATCTAGGAAACTTTTTTTATATGTAACTAGTACACGCACTGTTTGTATAGAGAAATTTTTTATATTTGGTTGATGAGTTGAGGATTGACTAATCAATTTTTGATTGACCAATCAAAAAAGATAAGGATTTTTTTCGATTAATCAATAAAATAATTTGAATAAGGTTTTATAATTTCAAATGAAATCCATTTGTTTTGCTTGTATTTCTTAGAATTTTTTATACTTGAAATGAAATAAATATATATTCGGATGTTGCAGAGAAAGAAAGAGAGAAAGAGAAAACGAGAGCGAAGAGAATCTGAGTATAAAAACTACAAACAAAACGAACAGACCTATATAACTGTTTAGTATCAGAAATTTTCAAATGAGTTGACTTAAAAAAAAAATATATATATATATATATATATATATATATATATATATATATATATATACATAGATTTTGTTTTGAATATATACCTATTGGAAGGACCATGACCTATAACTGATTTTCGCTGTTCCAACATATATCTGTACTCTATATCTTTGTATGTTTATTTACTACACTATACATGCGTCAATTATTTTTCTACGAATTTAATTGGACTATGTCTACGCTGATCCAAAAATGACATGATCACCGATGAAGCGCATAAATAATTTTAAAGTCAAGCATAAGATGGAGTCGACTAGAGCAGACTCGATTTTTTATTGACTGGCTGTTTCTTTTTGGTCAAAAATGGCGAGATCAAGAAATATTGAGTCTTCGATTATTTGTATTACAAACTGATATATAGTAACAAAATCCTCATTTGAATTCCATTTTTTGATTGTCGACGCTAATTACGAAGCAATGATGTATAATTCTATAAGTTATACATCATTAATGATTATATTTTTTTAAATAAGTCAATTTTGGCTATTTTCGGTTTGTTATAACACAAATTAGAGAAAACGCGGTGTTACGAGTAAAAAAATTATCACTAATAATATGAGCATCTATGAAATAATGTTGATTCATCAAGGATAATAATGCCTATTTATCAAGGATAATATATTTTTTTATTATGAATTAACAAATATTTTTAATTTTATTCGACATACTCTTATAATATTTCAAGCCATGTTTAGAAAAAAATATTCCATATAAAAATTATTACACATTATTCATATAAAATATAAATAAATGTGCATAGTAGCAATAATGTAAATTAATAATGTTACGATATATTAATACATATTCTAAATATGGCCATCACGATTTTTTATAAACATCTATTTATATAAAAGAGTATTTCGAGTTTAAACATATTTCAATCATCAAAACTTAGACTTCACCATTCAACAATTTTTTATCAAATAAAAATTCTCCCAACTGTCCGTGCGCTTGCATCATTTTCCCTAAAGTCGAGATTTTACCTGCGAGGTCGCGTTGTCCTTTATGTTGTTCCTCTAAGAAATCTGTAGTGAGGTAGTCCACCAACTGTAAAAAATCAGGTTGACAGTGAATATTATTTTCTACACAAAATCAATTTTTCTGCTTTGATCATAATACTCACGTGATAATCATTGAAAGAATTTGTATTATTTTCGCAATTTATGATAATATCGCGGATACTACGAGTGACTTGCGCTTCTAATTTTAAAGCATCAGTGAGAGCTTCTTCTCCGCTGTTCCATTCTTGGCGTATCGGATACGTATTGTTGCTAGTCTGTATTAAACAAAAAAAAATCATGTTATTTAAAATCTGTAATATTATTTAAATTTATTTTTTCATGATTTCGTCTTAAAATATTCGTCTAGCGCCTGCAAAAAAAATACTTACCAAGGGAAACTTGAGAAGTTTGCTAACATCATTTGTAAGTTGTCCACGCATTAGCAAATATTCGATGATCTTTATTGCGTGCTCCCTCTCTTCGCCTGCGCTTTCAAGGAAGAATTTGCTAAAGCCTGGGCGATTAATAGTATCGCGTGCAAAGTGAGCGCCCTATAAAAACATATTACATGTATATGTAATATAAATTGTTTTTACATTAATTTAATAAATTATAGCGATTGTATATCAGGGATTAAAACAATATATAAATAAATTAAGATTTATGTACCATTGCGAGATATCTCATAGAAGCTTCGATTTCGATTTTGACTTGAGATTCCATGACTTTTATGCATGGATCAACCATATCTATCCATGATCTTGGTATATCAGCAAGTTTAAGTGTACCTAAAAAGGAGTAAAGTGAAAATTTTGTTTAATTATTATGAATTATTATATAAATAAGACTGCATAATAATCATTGCTTATGATAAAATTTTCATTATATTGTGTAATAATCCATCTTCAATAGATAACAAGAACATTCTATTATTTGTTATTTTATCAATATATTATCAAAAAATGAAATGCTTTATCAGTTCGTGACAGATCAGTCATACTGCCGATAACATCTTTATATAAAGATAAAGTTTTATTTAATTAAGATAAAAGAGACAAAATTGTTATTACAAAAGTAAAAATTTTTATTATATGAGACTTTTATTTATGATTGTACATATAAATGTATTTATAAAATGTAGATTATCCAAAATCATTATTTATTATTAATGCTTATATTAAAATATCTAAAATTTTAATGTATGTTATAAAATGTAATGTAATAAAATGTATGTTAAAAAATTGATTTGAGATATTAGTTATATGTATAATTAAATATGTATGTATAATATTTTTATATTACAATTAAATCTTTTCTTACATATAGTTGTATTATAGAATATATAAACGAATATTAGAACAATGATTACTAATTATAAAAAAATTACTGAAACCAGTGTATAAAAAATTTTATAGGTGAAAAAGGATTTATTTTTTATTAACGTATATCAGATATACATGCCACACAACTTTTCATTAAAAATTATCTTTATAAAACAAGATGATCAGTGTGATGAAGAGATTTAATTTTCTGATATATCATACATGTGTGATAAGTATTAATTACATATATGATCTTTTTTTTGTTAACAATCTATAAAGAAAAATTTTTTCTAAATGACTGATAGGGAACTGCAATATGAAATTTTAAAATTAAATTTTACATTTTATATGTACAAATATATTATACTTTTCATTTTATATATATTATGTATATATGTAGAAATTTATTATATTATATAAGGAAATTGAAAATTGTATCAATTGTACAAAAAGCATAAGCAAGAATGTTTTTTTTTTATTTTTCTCTTTATGTGTATAAAATAGTAAATTATCCTTCGTTTAAATAAATACATAGCAAAATGAAATGAAGAGAATGGGTTATTGCGTGTTCTCTCTCTTTTACTTTACACAAATATTCATATAAAACCAATTGTCGACTTACATTATATTTATCAAGTTCTATATAATATTTGAAATATGTATATACGCATATTGTTACAAGCCAGGGAACAAAGCTCATGCAACTGCGTACTTGAGTGATCATATAGTCACATCGTTATCATATACTGATAATGACAATGATGTTGATTTCCTGTAACTGATGTTCTCTAGCAATTCTAGCTTAATCCTCATTTCTATTTCGTAGAGAGATAAATACTGAATCAGGTCATAAAAATAGAATTTGATAAAATCGTGTAATCCGTACATAAAAATTATACAGATATGAATAATGAAATATGGTAAATTATTTTGAGATATATGTTATAAAGAGTAAATGCGTTATTACTGACTTTGAAAATGAATGTAACTGCAAGAGAGAGATTATATGTTATTAAAATATATTTGCATTGATTCTTTAATTTATTATAAAAATGAAAAAGATTTTGTTAATTATTATAATTAAGTATATTTATATACTGTCCTTGCAATTAAGCTTTGATAAATTAAATCCAACACATTAGCATTTCATAATCTAATATGCAGTTAATTTATGATGTATATGCGTCATAGACATTTCATCACTTGCTCAGTCAATTGCGCAAGGCTTTGTTAAAGTGACAAACATCGTCCGATATGGATAAATCAGAAAGGGTCAAAGACTATTCTTCAAATTATAATACTTATATTTTATCGATTTTTGCTCTTCTAATGAGAATACGAATGACTTATTAATGTATTAATAATATACACTTGATAAAACAATCTAAAGTTGCAGTATTAACATTTTATAGCATATACAAAATTAAATGCTTTGGCAAATAGTAGTTTTAAAATGAAAAGTCTCATAAATTAACATGATTGAAATTTTTATACGTATATGCATACGTTATGAAAATATTGATCAAATTGTTAGAGCAGATTTTCGATTTTCTGTTACAGAAACTCACGTTTGTGCAAAATATTTACGACAAATGATAATAAATTCCTTTTACTACTAATGAGTCTTGATACCAGAGAAATAAACATTCATCATTCAATATTTTGATCAATTGAAAGAGCTTGGATAACATCTAGAGATTGCCGAATCAAAATAAACTATTATAATTGTCGCGTTGGCTGTATATGTAGTATCCTATTTCCTCTGAAGTAAATATGGAATGCTTCGTACAAACTCAGTATTCTTTTTTTTTTTTGTACCTGATTCCGAAGTTGGGACAGGAAGAATGAAAAATTATGATGACTAATACAACGAAATCATGTTTTCCATATCGAAGAGGCGGAGAAAAGGAGATACGGGATAGTGTCGAATATCAACTCGAATGACGCCACGTTTCTACGTCTCGATGTGCGTGATACCGCGTGTCTGTAAATTAACTGTGTTGCAGAGAGGGGGATAGAACAAAGAAAGAGAAGGAAAGACATACAAAAGGAACATAAACAACATATATACAACTAATGCGCAATTCGCAATTGTTATACTTGTATAAATTATATATTTGTTTATAAATTTAAATTTGTGATATTTTGTCCGCGACGGACGGAAATAAGATGAAAATAAAATAATAACTTACACTTGAGCCCGTCTCCGAATGTACCGCTGACGCAGGCCAGGGCGATGAGGAAGGCGCAAAACAGCTTCATTGTTCGATTACTAAATCGGGTGAAGAGGTTATGTAGTTTCAGGAAAGCGAAAATAATGAATCGAGGAATCTGGCTGGCTGGATGGATGGATGCGTGGCGGATCGTTCGCCTCAGAAGCAACCTTTATACGCACTGGTATAGAAGGCTACTTTCGTCAGAGCTTTTAGATAAGAGAGTACGGCTGAACGCTTCTTACGCAGTCATCGATCACCCAACAATTGTCTGACGAACGCGCGACGTACGTACTTTAACCACGGACCACGAGGTGAAGCAGGGTGAAGAGGGAGAGATCCTTGGATTCTCTCCCATTCGTTTCCCGCCACCCTTCTCGCCTATCCGATGTGCGGCGCGCGCAGCGACTGCGCGTGCGCGTTGTCGCTCCATCCCTCCTATCATCAGCTGACTATGACTTCGTGAAAAGTGCTGTGTCTGCGGTGGGCAATGTTCATTGTTGGAGGAACGTCGAAGCGAGAGTATTCACGTTGCTTTCCATCGAACGTTGCGGACCGATCACGATAAGAGAAAGAGAGAGAGAGAGAGAGATATTCAAGAGAACTAACTCCGATAATACTACTTCCACAGACGTACGTAGATAAGAAAATATTATACGCGCCCGTCGAGGGCATTTCTTTCCTTCTTGTGTGTGGTGCGTGTGTGCACGACGCAAATGCTACGAACTTCGTCAAGCGCACGAATTTCGTCACTCGAACAATCACGCATACAAAGTATGTAAATTCTTCCTCGCGAAGATCTTTGATCGTTATCTCGTGATCAATCTACGAATGATCTCGAATTTGATCGTGATCCCGGTACTCTTTGAACTCCTCTGTTTTGCATTTGAGATTATAATCGTGACGCATATCATTATTTGTTTTTCTGCTTCGACTTCTTCCGAATAACGTCGTAAATAGAAACTTTTTCATATTATTTTCGTGTTATTCTCGTATTTATCTAATCGGAAAATATTTTTTATAAAGCGAGATAAATTCTAAGTAAGAAAAGTTAATATCCTTAAAGCTGAAAATTTCTTTTATCAGTTTCTGATATCTTTA
Source organism: Polyergus mexicanus (assembly GCF_030449975.1). Taxonomy (NCBI): domain Eukaryota; kingdom Metazoa; phylum Arthropoda; class Insecta; order Hymenoptera; family Formicidae; genus Polyergus; species Polyergus mexicanus. The sequence goes on from NW_027223325.1 coordinate 11,775,187, forward strand.
TACAGGATATATAGTTTAATCTATATCTATAAAGAGATGTAGATATAGTTTAATTTATAATTAATTTAGGAGCACGAAACAGTCTATATAGATATGTTTGTGCCTATAGATTTATATTTTTCTTTTTGTTGTAATTTTTTATAATGTATTGAATTTCAGTAAAGATGTTGTTTTGGGGAATATTGTCTATCTTTCTGCTGACTGCCTCTGCAGAGTATTGTTACAGTGATGTCGAGAGTGCTTGCAGCACTAATCCTAAAAGTATGTGGATATTTATTGTACTATAAATTTTTCATAAGATAGAACAATTTAATAATATTAAAGAAATATTGTGTTTATATCATTCTGTTGAACAGAATAAAATTTTAATGTAAAAAAAATGCATGATTTTTGATTTGTATAAAAAATTAACTGTAATTCTTCAATGAAATTATATTTAGTTTTGAAAGAAGAACACATCCTTTCAGATGGCGGATTAATAACAAACTGTAATGCCCAATATGGAGCTATCAAAGAACATCAACCTGATCTACAAGCATTTGTAAATGCTAATATTGAAACGAGTTTCGAATTTTTGCTGATGTCCACACACTTCGGCAATTATGAAGCGCATCGAGAGGGATTTAAAGGATTGTATCGCAAACTTTCAGATCAATCATGGGCAGATGCAATAAATTTGATCAAATACATTGCAAAAAGAGGTGGTAGGATGGACTTTAATCAGCTGCCTCGCTTTAAGGAATCTGTAAATATCATCTATTTATTCTACTCGTCTTGTTTTTATGGAAAAAAAGGTGTTGATATTGATATTATCATTATTTACAGGTCAAGGACAGTAAAATTTTGGAGCTGACCGAATTGAATAGTCTTGCTAAAGCGCTCGATAGCGAGAAGCAACTTGCTAATGAAGCGTTACGTATCCATACTCAAGTGCAACATCACACAAAGAAGCAGGATGCAGATATCGCTAATTATATTGAGGAACACTTCACGGAATCATTGTCTGAACGTGTAAGAGACCTGGCAGGTCATTCAAATGACTTGAAAAAATTATTGGTTGAACGCGATCCATCTGTTTCCGTATTTTTGTTTGACGAATATCTTAAAAAAACTTTGTAAAAAAATGACTATATACAAGTGTAATTTAAAACACATATGCATATATATATTATATTTCAATTACAAAAATTATGATTGTTATTTTTATCTTTATTTTCATTGCTAAAGATCTTTTGTATGTAAAATGCAAGAATTAACTGCATATAGAAATTTATTTCTTATTTTCTGTATGTATACCACAATAATAGAATAAAGAATATATCTACACTCATTTTTTTCTTCCATCTCTTTCATAAATTATTTTTAACCAATATAATACAATACAGAACTATCTAGATCGATACCTAGTCACATTTGTAACAAAGCAAAATTTATTACATAGAATTTCTTAAGCATTTATTTTCAACAGATATGTCTAATCATATCACTCATAGTACAAAGTACAGGCACAGTGAATGCGTACATTGTTGAAATTCATTGTACAAATAATATATGTATTTTGAAACACTCAATGATTAAGATGTGATAATATAACATATACAATACAATTTCAAAATATGTAATAAAATTGCAATATTGGCGCCTCTAGCATGTTACAGTCGGGAAGGTTTACTGGTAGACACCGGTGTAAATATTGTAAATAATAAAATATATGTATATACGTATTTTATACATGTACAATTATTAAGGAAGACATTTTCTGCCAAAGACACTCATGACAGAATAATATTAAAAATATCCACCACTTATCACACATAATTGAAAAAGATTGATATTTGAATTAATTGAGCATTATTTATCAGTTGTAAGAAAAATAAATTGCGTCGTAGCAATAGTATCGCGTTAAATGTATTATGTTACTTTTTTGTCATCGATGATGTCTATGTATTTTAATTTAAAAAATTTTGTGCATTTCTACCTAGCATAATCAGACGTGTAAAATATATCTATTAGTAACACTAGCTTTGCATCAGAGTAAATTTATACTATAATTTTACTGACAGCTATAGATTGTAGGCAAGCATATAGGATATGTGTTCTTCACTATTATTGCACAATACAATATCAAAATCTACAGAGAACCGAATAAGTATAATATGTAATACTTCATTTCACATTAAATGCAATCACATTGCACATCCATAATATGATATTACTAGATATAATTGTGTTCATGTTGTATTATTACATTTTCTTTGTTTTAATTAAACATTCTTCTCATCACACGCAACATATTATTTCCAATCAATATTAAGCAGTTATATTAATATTACTAATATAAAATATGATAAAATTGATAAATTAATTGTTATAAAGAAAGATTGTTCAGTCATTATATACGATATGTAATGAAAACTATTTCTCTCAAATACACATATAATAAATCAATATATTTACCAATTGTGTATATATATTTATGTATGTATTATTAAAAACCTCACCATGTATAGAAAAAAATTAAATACATTATAGGTTCAACTAGAGTAATATCTATATGTATCATAGCCATAAAACCTATCTATTCTAGATCACGTTTGTGCATATTGTCTTTCTACTTTTTATTAGAGCCATTTTTTTAATTAATAAATTTTTAAATTTATTTTATCATTTATTTTGTCTTTCTCTCTCTTTTCAATGAGAGAATGCATTAGAATATTTACTTCTTTGCTTTATTTCATATCTGATTATAGAAATATTTCTAATAAATTTTTATAATAATCTATATAGCTAACTTGTGTCAAAGATCAATATAATTATATACAGTCTTCTAACGATATGTTTGATTTAACATATGTTACCTTTATGCCATTGTATACTATATTGTGACATATCATGATACTTTATTCATGATACTTTTTTATGTTATCTGTGGAAAATAAATATATAGATAATTTAATATTTATATATATCTCTCTATCTACATATGAGTGGAAAATTAATATTGATTTATGTATAATTATACAAAAAAACACTATATTTATAAGATAACACTATAATTATAAGACATAATTAAGATACTTACACATATGCTAATTTGGTATCTTCATCAATCTGTACATTGAGTATTCTATAATGCAGATTTGACTTTTCACTGATCTATTTTATGCATTACGTATAGCTATATTGAACAAGAAACTTCAATAAGAGATAAAATTTTAATTTAAATATATAGATTGTTATCGATATAGGAAATATAACTCTTTAGATGGAATTTCTTATTGAGGATGTTATAATTTTAATATGTACTAATAAAGAAGCAAGTTCAAGGTCTTCGCTATATATATTTTTTAATGGAATACTTCTATATCCTGTTCTTAAACAACGCACCTAAAAAAAATAGAACAAAAATCATTGAGACAAAGATCGTAAGTAAAAATACTCTATTTGATACTAAATATTTATATAATATACATAAATATTTTTAATACAATTAATCAAGTACTCACTGGATAAGTAGCTTGTCCTATGAAATTACTATCACCAAACATATCTTCGTCTTGCACTAAAAATCGTATAAGAGCAAAATATGGATTAAATATATCAAATTCACATGTTTCATTCCACATTGGATTAAATCCATTATCTGCTGTAAGTTTAAAAATTATATTTATTGTAATCGTATACATTAATAAAATTATTATATGCTAATAAAATTACAATTCAAAATCAAAATATATTTACATATTGTCTTTGTTGTTAATTTCGTTCCAGAGTCAAAATCTGCACCAATAATTTCGACTTCGACGGATGGACTGGCAGTGCCTCTTCCTGATTTCATTAAATGTCTAGCTCCAATAATTTTCAGGCAGATTTTAAGCGATTCGACTCCATATAACATATTTTTATCATATGGATTAAAATCTTGTCTAAACATGAATTCTGGTTTCAGTAAATAACCACAATTGCCATTCTCTTTAAATTTAGCTTGATTTAATTGCATCGATTTGTCTCCAGTCTGATAATTCAAAGCTACCATCTGACAACCAGCATTCCACATTGGTACAGGGTTATAATTAGATGAATCAATACGTTGACCTTTAGGATAAACCCTGCTAAATTGAATCTATGAAAAAAATAATTTGTTTTTTAATGATCTATTTTCATTGATATGTTTCGACATTTCACTTTTATTTGTATACCTGATGATACTTTATAAAAAATTTATTTTCTTGTTGACACATTAATTTTTCAGCCTTTGTTTCCGGGAAGCTACTCATTTCATTGAATGTAAATCCCTTAGTTCTTATTCGTTCTATGTTAAATGCAACAGATCTACAGTATACTATAAGATTAGACATTTCCTTGGCTATTCTCCATGCTCTCTCCATTTCCTTGTGTTGACTTTCCTAAAAAAAAAGCAAGCATGCACGAGATGTATATCATCCATCTATTAAATAATATCTAAATTTTGTACAATACAAGTTACACACATACTTACCCTAACACTTGCATTTTGTGCAGTCTCTTTGATACTTGACATCCATTCTAATGCAGTATCTTTCAATGGTGTAGCGACTTCAAATACTGAACACATACTAGGGTTTTGTATCCTTAAAATCCATTCCAAACCTGATCTTTCTCCTACTGTTAGTTCTACTACAGCACCCATGATATCTAATGAACCTTTCTGCAAGCTACCAAGCATCATAGAATCTGCTGACTAAAAAGTACAGATAGAAAATTTCATGTTATTACAGCTTTTACTGATTCATATACACAATATCAAATATAAAATTTGGGACTTACATCTCCCTGATTTTCTTGTTCGTCGATTTCTTCTACATAATTAGCAGGAAACCAGTGTTGTTTTTTACCACCGTAATCACCCCTCCACCATCCTCCACGTTGCACATTGACATTAGTAATTATAGCATGCTTCACTAATGTCAATTCATCCTCTCTTTTAGCTTTATAATCATAAATAGCCTTAACTGTTACCTTTACAAAATAATTCAATACATTATAAGTTATCTTATTAAAATTATATAGCTATAGTTATAAAATATCTATCCAAATATTTACATATTATGCATACACACATAAATGCAATAGTTTTTGGTATTATCTTGTATTACTTACTTTTGATGTAAAGCTTGTAGGATCCATATAACCCGGGATACCATAAACCGACCCGTCATCAGTATCCTAAATGAAAAAGAAAAGAAACAATTATGATCTACACTTTAATTATTTTTAGTACTTAGATAAATTTTTTCCTTTATATCTTAAAAACGAAAACTATAAAATTAACTGCATACCAATCCCATTCTTCTGATAATATCTTGATTAACAGGATGGCTCAATTTAATCTTTTTATACAATGGATGTCGTTCATAATAACTAATTAACTCAACTAAGCTTTCAAACTGTACAGTTCCAGTAGTATAGAGTCTGCCTTCAAGTTTTATTTTACAATGCTTTATTTTCTTTTCCGCTCTATAACAATACAGTTTAATTAAAATAGAATTGGAAATTAATATAACAAATTGTAAATTATACTTGGTGCTTTAAGAGAACATACCTAAATGAAATTGCGTAGCAATTACTTTCTCTTTCACTAGGTCTCACTAAGAATGCACCATCCGTAGGTATACGCTTTAACATCTCTTCTGCTGCAATTCGAGTACATTCAGGATGCCACCATTCTTTCTCCTCATGTTTATTTGGTTGAGGCACTGGTAATTGCAACGTGATTACAAATTCCTATATATCAAAGAGAAATAGAGATTTATTATTTCTCATAATCTTATTTTAAAATAAATATTTTTATTCTTAATTTAATAAATCTGAAATATTTTTTTAATAATATATTCAATTTCTTAATATACTTACTTGGCTTCTAAGTGGATGATTACGATAATGAGTGATTAAACTATATAAGCTATCAAAACAATTGGTATCAATAAGATAATATTGTGTTTGACCCATTTCTTGTTTCAGCTTGATACGACAATGGTTCACTTTTCCTTTACGCCAAAACGATAAACAATAATCACCTACAAATGTAACACATTGTCGCACGAGAAAAGTACCGTCTCCAAGATAGGAATAGTGCCGTAATAATTCTTCAGCTTCTTCTCTTCCTTTTGCTAATTTTCCATGAAACCATTTTTCGCCAAAATGTAATTCGTCATTCGGCGCGCCCTTTTTTAGAGATTAAAAATTATACTATTATTACCTTATTACCTACTATTAATACCTCAATCATGCATATATAATATATATAATACATATATCCTCAATGCAATAAAAAAATATATTTGTAATGTTATATATGTATGAATATATCGTACATCTGACGACCTCCGAATATTGCTTTCTTCATCGTCATCATGTTCCGTTTCTTGTACTCTTGAAAATGTATCTGTATAAAATAGCTTCTGTTGTGTCAGTACAAAAAAATGAGGATTCCATTCCCCATCAACAGGATCTTCCAAATAAAGGATTCCATTTTTTACAGTATTTCTAAGATCCATCTCTTGTCTGCTTTCATCATTTCGAACAAGAAACGAAGATTCATCGACACCATCAGGAAGCTTCTTATGTTTTAATAAAATTTTTCTGCGTAATGCGTATGGGGAAGGTAAATAAGCCTCATTTTTGTCAACAGGTTGAACTAACAGCATATCGCCAAAGACCTCTTGCATAGTCATCGCCATTTTACGTTGTTGTGGTAAAGTACAGTTATCCTCGATAGATAAAATAACAGGATATCTGAATATATATAATATATTAATAAAAGATAATAGGGTCATATATAGAAACAATTTCTTCTTTAAATTTCTTTTTTTCTTAACTTACTCAGATATAGCAAAAGCGTGCTCCTTAATAGTTTTAATAACGTCCAAAAATTTAATTTTAGTAGTGAGTGTATGTCCATGGAATATAAATGGCATTCCATCTGGACCATCCCAACAATCAAGCTCTATACATCTGCACCCTGCTCTTAGCGCACGCACATAGGCCTGACAACTGCTTTCACTGCTAATCTGATCTCCCATCAAGTATCTGTAAATTCATGTATAGATAGGATTTTGTTAGAGAGCATGTAGATTCTTATTTTTTTAAAGATTATACATACATGTTATATACATACAAAGATTACATACGTGTTATGTGATGATGCTATCCAATAATGTGCAAGAGGTCGAGTCATATCTTGAGACACTTGATTGAATTTTTGATTCCAGATATCATTTTGCTTAGAAAATAAGAAATCTACGAATTCTAAGAAAGTAAAATACGGTTCTTGTATATCTCTTTGAGGATCTTGTAAATATTCCCTAATAAAACGGGATATCTCTAATTCATTATTCCCCAAACTATCTTGCTGTTCGGTTATTAAAAAGTTCTGGAATTCTTGAAGTGTGACAGTTGATTCAATTTGGGAATAATTCAACAGTTTGTGCCAATCTGCAAGATTCTGAAAAAAATATTTATGATAAATAATGTAAATTTGTAATGATCGTACAGAAATAATAAGACATACATTCTGATCAAACATTAATTTATGGTATAAGATAACAAAATCGTCAAATCCAAGTTCGTTTCGATTTCTTGTGTCCACTTCTTGAAATAATTCCCTGAGTCTATTTGTCGCAATTTTGCAATTAACTCTAGGTAAAAATGCTTTCACATCCTTTAATGTGATCCTGTTAATCAGTATAAGTAAAAAAATCGAAGTAATATAGTTGATAATATGTATAATGATATTACAAATATTTAATTTATATAATTTCTCTTACACATACATACAAAATAAATTCTATTAAGAATATTTACGTTTCACTGGAATTTTCCATGGCATAAAATTCTTTTCTAAGCCATCTTTCAACTTGTAAAGGATATGGTGTAGTTATAGTGTCTTGTACCAAGTAACGCAATCCTTTAATCCACAGTTCACATTCTTTTTCACTAAGAGCTGAGATAAATAAAAATAATATTTTAAGTATTAAATAATATATGTAGGAAAAACAAATAATATTTATAAAATGTACAGCAATAGATTTATATATATACCAGATATAGAAAGAGTTTTCAGTCTGAATTCTGATCCATAATACACAACAAAACACCTTAAATTCTCAATTCTTTTAGCATCTTCGGGCCACTTTTCAAAGTCTTTAGATTGTTTACCTATTCTAACTTCTTTGACTTCTCTTATTTCCACTGCAAATAAATATCTAAAATTAATATGTACTGCAAATATAGGATATTTATGACAACCTTAATAAATCTTATCTATCTATATTATCAATATATATACTTGTCAAAGATTAAAAATAGAAGAAAGTATATACTATATACTAATATAATTAAATCGGTCAAAGATTGTTAAATGAGATCTATTATTCTTCTCATTTCTACTGCAGATATACATTTTATATATAGTTATATATTTGCAAACATATAATTACTAGATAAAATTAGCATTCACAGATTTATGGATATAAATAGAACCTTACCTGAACCATCAAAAGGTCTAAATGTTGCACTCCTTGACCAAACAATTTGTCTAGTTTCTCTTCGTATCATAAGAGTCTTCTTTTCTGCGCGCTTTCTTGGAAAAAATTTGGTAACTACAGTACCTCTCTCGAGTTGACTAATAATTTGTTCCATTTCAGGTATAATTCCATTCATTTTTGTAATATTATATATTTATACTCTGCAAAATATATATTGCCTAATTTGAAACACACACAATCTAATCTTTATATTTTGCTTAGCTTTAAGATTAATTGTTGTGCCATAAAACTTATGTACAGATTACACATTATATGTGAAATATTATATCCTAAAATAATGTTTCATATAATTTACAAAACTGGTGTATTAAATAAAATAATATTCAATAATAGAACGCAATAATCAAATTTATTACAAAGCTTTTTATTATTTATATAGAAAATGGAAGACATATTTTGTTATAGAAATAATATATCATTTTTTTCTTTATCTTGCAAAATATGAACAATTTATACAAAAAATATTGTACATAGATATTTATAAAAAATATATTCCTATATATACTATATATAGCAATCATATTTTTTAATTATATATGTGAGTGTATTTTTTTCTTTGTGTATTTAAAAAATATATGAAATTAAAGAATATATATTTTAGTTTATGTATGCATCCCCTCCCTCATATATATATATATATATATATATATATATATATATATATATATTTCTATATAATGTTCAAGCTGATTATAATTATTTTTTGCTATCCTCTGCATCAATTATATCAAAAATAAATTTACATTTTCTTTAGTCAATTAAAATATCTTTTCTTAACCTTTGTAATGTAAACATAACCTAATAAAGGCTATTCCACGAAAATTCTAGATTATTTTCCATGGAACGTAATCGGGACGTAAAATAATTACAATTATAATTGATTATGTATATAAGCATGTATTTCGAGATTCTTTGCCTGTCCAAAAGTGCCAATTTCAAAACTCAATCTTGCAAATATCAATCGTGCCGTGAATTTTTTCAACGTATGATCATTTTTATTACCCACATCGCAACGCATCTTATGATGTTTAAAGATATATCATACCTGTTTCCAAAATGATACGCTGTATTGATGATATTATGCGATAAAAAAAATATGTTGCATTTATCATGTGTAGGTATCGTTTGCAATTCGCGTTTATGGATTATTTCCGGTGCGAGGTGACGTTACGTTTCGTATACACTCGTTATCTTGGACTGTATAGATTATAGATATATGGGAGATTCACTGGGAGTGAGCTTCAAGGGTGGGGGAATGACACCCGATTCGTAGGAAAGGATACATACATGCTGGAGTGGATCGCTATCTTTGTTAGAGATTCGCTGACTGGTTGATACTATTTAAAATAATTGTATCAAAAACATTTAAATATGTTTGAACATCGATTTAATGTTTTTTAAGAGTGAAAAATAAGAAATGTTTTTAGATGATATGTAAAAAGAGACAGAGATCCATTCAAGGAGATATATGTCTCTTTCTAATCCTGGCACCCTGGCTTCCATTTTCTATAATACTAAACGCTATAAAAGCATGCTATTTGTTTTATATGTATGTATGTATAATTACTTACATGCACATACGCACATATTAACTCTAGTTCTCCGTTTTTTCAAAATAAATTAAATAAAAATTACACACACATTTAATATTCGAATCGAGGGGTCATTCATTCAGGAAATCATTGAAGCACTCCATTTTGATAAAATCAAAATCGAAATCACGAGAAATCGGTTAAAATTAGAAAGAAATCTTTTCGAAATCGATGTCACGAAAATATATATCATTGAAATAACTTGAAATCAGAATGAAATCTCTGAACTTTTGAAATCAGCATGAAATCACGTAGAATTAGAAATGATTTCAGAAATCACTGTTCGGATCGCATGAAATCACATTAAATCACATGGTTTTCTAATTGCTTGAAGTATTCACGAAATCGATAAAATCATTTGGAATCGACTTCAATCTGAAATCACTTGTTCATCGCAATTCACTAATGTGTAGCCTCTCGATTTGAACTGTCAAATACGTCGCTCGTTTATGGCAAGCTTTTATTGATATAAAAATATAAAGTAATGCACAGCGCAGCATCAAGATAACCAATCAGCATCGCGGAAAAGAGGTAACAATATTTGCTAGTATCGATTTAACATGTCTTTTTAAAGGTGGATATTTCGATGAGAGCTGCTCACGGCATATTATTAAGATATTATATATATATATATATATATATATATATATATAAAACGTGTGTGTTATATAAAATATTATAAAATGCGGCATTTAGTTTTTATAAATGATAATAGATAAAAATGATAAAAAAAATCGCAATATCTCTTGCAATATTGGTTTGAGTATAAAAATGTTAAAAGTTTCTTTTATGTTTCGTGGGGTGTTACCCAGAACTTTAAATAAAAAACGGGAAATGAGAAAAACTTTACCTTTCCTAATACTTGGATATATATATATATATATATATATATATTTTTATTGCCTTGATACTAAATATAATAGTATGATATAGATATCCGATCGAAAAGCATGTTATTTGACAAGTTTTCTTCGCGCAAGTTATATCAATTAGAATATTCATGAAAACGTATCATCTGTTAAATGCACATTTATTTTTATTTCTCTAGGAACAAATAGTAAGAAAAAGTTTGTACTTCATTATATATAAACTGCATATACAACTGCAATTTATAAAGTTTTTTTTTTACTAAAACTTCTTTTTTTTCAAAAAAATTTTTCTTATTTTTCTCTAATTATTTATTCACGTTGGTATGTCCATCTTTGATATCTTCAATAAATATAGCATAAATAGATGTTTTTTAGCACACATTATAGATGTATGGTCTCGTAGAAGAAAAATAACATTAAATCGTATTTGCTTTGCGATAACTTGTATCTTGTATTGCGTTACATAAAACATTTTGGGATTATAAATATATTTTCACACAATACAACTTTTGTTTGATTTCGAGAATTGATGTATATACACATGGAGATAAGCAAAGTTATGTAACTATAATCGTTATAATATTATATAAATGTTATTCACGCATAATAAACTTGTCTTATTGTCACAGAAGAATTAAATAATATCGTGATTGGATGCACAAGATTAATATACCGTATTGATAGTTTGTTTTTATATTTAAGATCGTCTTAAGATTCTAATCACGAAATGATTATATATCGCATTTTAAAATCGTAGTTAAGATGATCTTAAATATAAGAGTGCATCACAAATACAAGCCATAGATACTGATCCTTGTTTAATTATTCCAAAGACGAGAGCACCGTGAAGTATGACATCGAAGTTTGCACGATCTTTAAAACAAGAACTCGTATTACTAAAGTTTTCTTACGAGATCGTTTCGTTGCAATCTTGTAAAGTTTATTATAATCGTTACCGAGGTAAAGTTCTCCCTCGAGAAAATGTAAATCTTGCCAGCACTCAAGAAAATCGGTTGGAGACTTTTCCGCATCACGAATAGAAGCATCTTTTGAGATTTCGTAGGTGCTTTATACCAAGGACTGTTATAGCTATAATATGTTTCGATGATATACTAAACTATAAATAACTATAAAGAGATATTATAGTTATTATTGTAGAAATTTTTGGTTTTCTTACATGGTGTCGCGTATTTTAAGACTGTGATCTATCAGCTTCTGTCCCTCGAAACTGAGGCAGAATAAATGGATCAGCTGAGCGACAACATATACTATGTACCTTAGAATTATCAAGATGTTGGCGTTCTTCTGCGTAATCTTCAGTTCCAAAAATACAATAAAGTTAATTCTTTGCACTTATAATCGTTTCTCATAATTCTAAGAAACATATGCGACAAATTGACTCTAGATATATAAAAAATATAACATATCCTATATAGGTAAGCTACTATTAATTCCTTATCAAAAAACAAGCATTTTCTTTTTTTGATAAGATAATTTATGATTTACGGAAATGTATTGTTTTCGCAATATCTCATCTGTTATTATGCCCATATAGTACACCTGTTGTCTCTCGATTCTTCGTGTAAATAATTCTTCGCGTAAAAGTTTCGGCAATTCTGTTATACTTAAACTTAAATAGACATTAACATTTATACTTTATTTACATCAGAGCCGGGAAATACATTTTGCTGCTACAAGGGAGAATCTGTTTTATATCAATTCAAATAAAATGTCTTCAAGTGTTTCATTATAAAAATGTAAATATATTCAATTAAATATAATTATTATAAGAGAATTACCAAAGAGTCAAAAATTAGCATTGTATTGACGTATTAAAAAATAAAATAGCTCGAAAATAATGCATTTCCAGAAACTTTACTAAAGAAGAAATGCTTTTTTTGACAAGAAATACGGTAATACCGACCTATATTTACTTATACGGAATATCCTGTATATATGTAAAATATAATCTTAGAATAATCACGTACTTGTAATAGAGTAATGCTAATCATTATTGTATTCAGCGTTAGTTGTATAGCCAGAGTCAACGAAAATGTGTCTTCAATAAGCTGGGCAAATCTATAATAAACATATAATAATAAACGTAAATTAAAAAAAAATCTCTTTCCATTACTTAAGAGATGCTTACTTTAAAGCCTTCCGATGCGTGTGCACCGAGAACTCGATTAGTTTGCGATAGTTGTCAGAATGTAAGATAGTCACGGAATTAGCGCGCTTATGCATTAATCGTTCGAATCGAAAACTGTAAATATCTACGCGTGACATCAAATAATACATAACAATACAATACACGCTGCATTCTTCTCACCCGCTTATGGCAAAAATACTGCAGACGTGTTCGATGTAAGTTAGGAGCATGCAATCGTGGGCGACTATCCCGGTCATAGCGACCTCCCATGCCACAATAGCATGCGAGAAGATGTAGTAAAAATATTTTCTCTCGTCAACGAAATAGTAGCCTGGGTGAGCCAGCAATATAGGGCGGGATTCGTTGAGTGGTAGTACGACATCTAATAATTGCGGTACGAGAGACACGGACATGAATAGATATACGGATATAAAGCAGTACACTGCAACAAATAAAGTTAAATTGTAATTTTATCGACAAAAAAAAGCCAAGAGAATGGACATCACGCGATTCATTCTTATTATTCTTACACGAGTATCCCAAAGAATAACGTCTACTCTTCTCGGCATATTTTTTCATAATTTCGAATTCTTCTGGGGTTTGCAAATCGTTCCATTCGACGTATAACCGATCGATCAGAATTTTCATCTAAAAGTACTATTAATTAATAATACATTTTTCTTTTCGTACAATCTAATCTGGACTACTGATTCTAAAAATTGTAGACTTCAAAAGCTTACTTTGTGACATAATATGTACATACAAGAGTACTATAAAATGAATGACATACTTTACATCGATTAAAATAACACGTATATAGCTTCACCAATGTTACAATTGTCAACAGATACGCTGTCATAGTTTGAAAAATACATTGCAGATCTCCGTCGCATTTAACAAATTTGGCTATCTGGCAATATTATTATGTCGGTGCGGATTAAAAGATCTCCCCACATTTCAATTTGATAAAGAGAATTATTGTAATTACCTGTGGAACAATCATGGAAAACGTGGTCAAAGTCACTAGGCTGATACAGAACAGTCTTGTTTTTGGTTTCTGATAAGGCCACTGACCGGCCAATGATGATACTTTTTTAACAACACTGTAATAATGACTCCAAGTAGAGTTCATAATTCATAGACAGCCCTTCGTTGTTCACTTTGCACAATCGACTAATTTCAAAATTTTGTTTCCTCCGAGTTTCGGCGAAATAACAGCCCTTGATACAAGGAATGATATCAAATGCTTTAGACTCTATATAGTATCATACAAACTCTATGATTTAGTATCATAACATAATAATATGCTGCAGCTGTTGCAACACGTCTCCGTGTAGCAATGAATGACACGTAGTACTTATGAATAAAAGCGGCTTATTTCTCCCTTGACAGTAAATATAAGGAGCGGTGAAGCCCGATGCCCCCGTGTAACAAGCGTATCATTTGGCAAGTCCTCTCCAGATGAAACGTATCGATCAGTAAAATGTTTTATTTTCAGAGACTTGGAAAATTTAATCCACATTTGGACAATCGAAGATTCTATCATAACCAGCATGATCAGCTTTTGAGATTTATAATATCTTTTGATACGATGAATATACATTGTATCAAATATTTCGCATTATTTAAAAAATGCATCAAACACAGGAAATAAATAAGTGACGTAAAGAATGTTTCTCTTAATGGGTAAATATGTCTTTTAAATTTGCATTGCAATTCATATTCTTATAAATTCTTTTTTTAAACTTAACGATGCATATCTATCTTTTGCTAATTCAACGCGGTAATCTATTTTAGCACATGTTGCAGGTGGTCATGGGATAGAAGTAGTTTTATCTTATTTTCTTTGTAATGAGTATCTTGTATTGTGTCTATGATTTATCTATTAGGTCTTATGGTATAATTATATCTTAATAAAAAAATTAATAATAAATAAATAATGTTTTTTCTTTAGAACCGCACATAAAATATTTTAGAATCATAAACGATCTTTCAATTTTTATTTTTTTTTGAAATTTTTATTTGATATTAATAATTACTATATGCACGCAAATAAGCACAATTTATCAAACTATAACATCAATTATAATATTAAAAGTTTACTTCATATACGAGTAAAAAACTTATTTGTCTTATTGTCACGTAAGAATTATGATATCATAATTAATATAGGATTAATATCTGAATAGGCTGGATTCCGACTATTGTTTGATTATTCTAATGACGCGAGTATCGTAAAGTATGACATCGAAGTTTGCACGACCTTCAAAATAAGAACACGTATTATTAAAGAAACTGTTCTATCTCGCACAATACATTGCATATTTCCTATAATCTTTACCGTGGTAAAGCTCTGCATTGAGAAAATATAAATCTTGCCGGCACTCAGGAAAATAGGTCGAAGACTGTTTCGCATCACGAACAGAAGCATCTTTTGCGACTTCGCGGATGTTTCATACCAAAAACTATTATAGCTACAACGATTTAATTAAGATCAATTAATAACTCCGATAAGATAATTATTACGAAAACTTCTCGCGTCTTACATCTTGTTACGCGTTTGAAGACTATGATCTATCAGCTTCTGTCCCTCGAAACTGAGGCAGAATAGATGAATCAGTTGAGCAACAACGTACAATATGTATCTTATTGCTTCTATAATATCGCTATTTTGCTGCGTGATCTTTGGTCCAAAAAATATAATAATTTAATAACTTATTGCTATTTTTTCGCATTTTTCATAGACAACTAATTATTTAACAGTAAATGTGTGTATGTTGGATATAATTTTAGAAAATATTATACATACTTGTAACAGAGTAATGCTGATCATTACCGTATTCAGCACTAATTGTATAGCCAGCGTAAGTGAAAACGTATCTTCGATAAGCTCGGCGAATCTACAACAAATGAAAAATATGATAGTAACGATGAACTAAAGAATACTTTTTTCGTGTTGATAAGATACTCACTTTAAAGCTTTTTGATGCGTGTATACCGAGAATGCGATTTTCCTGGAAATGTCGCTTGATTGAGAATGTAAAATTTTCATAGAGTCGGTGCGTTTACATGTTAATTGTTCAAAGCGAAATCTGCAAAAATATGTGTGAATATACATAACACATAATTGACATCAACCTTACCTTGTCACATATCGCTCTCTTACCCGACTATAGCGAAAATACTGCAGACGTGTTCGATGTAAGTCAGGAGCATGCAGTCGTGAGTGACTATTCCGCTCATAGCGATTTCCCAGGCCACGATAGCATGCGAGAAAATGTAGAAAAAGTATTTTTTCTCGTCGACGAAATAATATCCCGGGTACGTTGGCAATATAGGACGAGATTCGTTGAGTGGTAATACAACATTCAATAATTGCGGTATGAGGGATACACACATAAATACACACGTGGCTATAAAGCAATACACTGCAACAGATAATCGCGATTATTCGCGACAATAAATAATCGTTAAAATATAATTTTATCAAAAAAAAAATGAACCCCGAGAAGATGTGTGTATGTGTACGTGTGACGATGAAAATCGTATAGTCTAGTCTTACAGGAATATCCTAAGGAATATCGCCTGCCATTCTCGGCATATTTCTTCATAATTTCGTATTCCTCCGGTGTTTCCAGTTCGTCCCAATCGACAAATAATTGATCGATTAGCATTTTAATCTACGATTAATAATAAACTTTTTTTTATATTTGTGTTTTATTAGCTAGAATATTAAAATTTGTGAGATACTGTAATCATAATACAAGTGTTACGAAAAATGAATAACGTACCTTACATTTGTTAAAGTAGCACGTGTACAATTTTACCAATGTTACAATCGTCAACATATATGATGTCATAGTTTCAAAAATACATCGCAGGTCTCCGTGGCATGTAGTAAATTTGGCTACCTGGAAGTTTAAGGCTTATAGATCTTGCATTCAACAGAGTTTTATTAAGAATTTTCAATTACTTGTGGAATAATCATAGAAATCGTGCTCAGAGTTACCAAGCACACACAGAGCCGTCTCGTTTTTGATCTCTGATAAGGCCATTGGCCAGACAACGATGAAACTCTTTTAACAACATTGTAATAATGACCCCAAGTAGAGTTCATAATTTGTAGGTAGCCTCTCGTTTTTAACTTCGCACGGTCGACTAATTTTATTTTACCCGAGTGGCCATCCCTCGGTACGAGGGATGATTCAAGATACTCAGATATATCATGCATAATTCAATACATAATGTTATATGTCTACAATGTCACCGCGTAAAAATTGCGGGTTGTCTTCGCGTAAAAATTATCTGCGTGTCTCCGCGTATACAATAGCGTGACAGGTAGCTCCCGTACGAAAAATAATATAGTATATTTACAATGGAATATTATTTGTATATGTCCTCTTGACAGGAAATTTAACGTAGAGAAAGATAAAGCCTTTAATAAGCGTGTTGCGTTGTACAGTTCTCTTTAGATATAACATATTGATCGTCAAAATGCTTCATCTCTTTATTCTTGGAGCAACGCTGCTTATTTGAATTACCAAAAAATTAGATCTATATTTGAGTAATCATGGTAGAACTTTATAAACTATAAATATATATAAATTGTAAGATTATTATATGTAATGATTAACAGCAGTACATTATTGTAATTAAAATATTAAACACGTGTTTTTTTTCGACGGAATATTAATGTCATCACATAATTATCAAATAATAACATTAACGTGAGTTGTTATATTATTAAACGGATCCGAGTACCGTAAGGTATGACATTGAAGTTTGTAGAACCTTAGAAATAAAAGCAACCATTATCAAATTAAAGCAATGCCAAAATAACATTTACATACGATAATTCTCGTTTTACCGTGGTGAAGTTTTCCAAAGAGAAAATGTATATTTTGCCGGCGGTTAAAAAACACGGTTGAAGACTTTTCATCATCACTAATATGATTAGCTTTTGTAATTTTGTAGATGTTTTGTACCAAGAGCTGTTATATCTGTTTTAGAAATGTAGAAAATAATGTATACAAAATTCATGTTTTTTAGGTAAATCAGAAGCGGTTACTTTTTACATTTTGTCGCGCATCTGAAGACTGTGATCTATCAGTTTTTGTCCCTCGAAGCTAAGACAAAATAAATGGATCAATTGACCAAAGACATAGAATATGTATCTTATTGCTTCTAAAATATCATCCTGTTGCGTAATCTGTAAGCACATTATAAATATTATTATACGAATAGTATTTGGTACGTTTAAATGAAATATAGATTAAGTCTTTTATATGGAACAACGACTTTAGTTTCAATTAAAGATGCCTAATATTTTAATATTTTGCAGTTTGAGTATCATTTCATAATAAATAAAGATATACTTGTAGTAAGCTAACGCTCATTCCTATTGTTACTATCAACATTTGTATAGCGAAAGGCTTGGTAAATGTATCTTCAATAAGTTGCGCATACCTGTACGGTAAAAAAAAACATTAGATACTAATCGCGGGAATTTGTGACTTTGATCATTTGCAGTTATTATTTCTTTATCATTAAATGAACGCGTTACATTTCGTTTTATTGTTCAATGATGTTATGCACTTACTCTAGAGCTTCTCGGTGTGTATATACAAGAAACGCAACTCTTTTGTCATACTTTTCATCGATGTCCGATTCGTCCGCGTTTAAAGCAGTTTCTGTCTTTCCTTTATGATTATAAAATAAATGTTCGTAACGAAATCTGTAAACAGATTATATATGATCTTGTTAGATTTTAAAAATAAATTATAAAGATATTTTTCCACGTAACTTTCTTAATTATATTGTAAATATATTATTTTCTTTCTCTAACCCGGTTATAGCGAACATGCTGCAAACATGCTCAACATAAGTCACGAACATGCAGTCATGGGCGATTACACCAGTCACGATTATTTCCCAGGCTATGATGGAGTGCCAGTAGATTTGAAAGAAATATTCTCTAATGTCCACAAAATAGTATCCTTTATACGGCGGTAGTACGGGACGGGATTCATTCAGAGGCAATATAATATCAAGTATATATGGTACAAGAGACATTGACATAAACACAAATACCGCTATAAAAACATATACTGCAATGTACGATGTAAGATTTAAAAAAAAAAAAGAGATATCGTGGAGCATAAATCTCTGATTCAAATATATAATACGACAGATTAAATATTTTATTAAAATCCTCACCTGTATATATTAAAGAAAATCGTCTACTATTTTCAGCATACGATTTCATAATTTCATATTCGTCAGCAGTTTCTAATGTCTTCCAATCGTAAAACAAATGTTGGGTGAGGTCTTTAATCTGTATAGTAAGGGATAAATAATAAATATTTATTAGAATAAAGGATTAATAATACATTTTTTTTTCTCACGATTTGATAAAAATGCTCAAAAAATAAGAGAAAAATATATTTACAAAATATTTTTTATATAAATTTTTTTTCTATCCAACTCTTTTTGCAACTTCTAAGGTTGAGCAGATTTGGGTACATAATCGCATAACATATAAATATATGATGACAATATATGAAAACGTACTGTACGATTGTTTAATTGGAATGTATATATTTTTAGCATAACTACAATTGATAGTAGATACGCTGTCATTGCCTCATAAGTGCATTGCACTTTCTTACACATAAATTGGTACGCTATCTGAAAATATTTTCGTTTACAAGATTTTTGTAATAATTCTTTTTTGTCGGCAATTACATTACATTAATTTACCTGCGGGACAAATATAGTTAATAATATCATAGTTAGTAATGTAACACGAAATATTCTTGTTTTTGGTTTCAGATACGGCCATATACCGGTGAGTGACGCTATTTTATATACAATGTTGTAATGACTACAAATAATTTCCATAATACATTCAAAGAAACACAATATCTTTGATAGCGCTATTCCGACCAACTTCAACCTTTCATACAGTTTGGTTCTTTATCTTCTGATAGCAGGAACAAATTAAAACTATCGCACACATTGTCGTCTATAGTAAAACTGCTATTAAGAAACTGCTACTAAATAACAGTTTTATACATCAAGTTCTTGAAAAACAATTTCGTGCGTGTATTACATTATTGAAGAATTGTCATGTGGTTCTTACGATTGGAAATAGCACTTATTGCTTTGACACATTAAGTACTATATAGAGACCAGTCAAGTTTACTGTCGAGCGGATCGTGTTCCCTCCGGAAAAAATATATTGATCAGAAAAAAATGATATGATAAAATTAGTATTTCCTATATTGGCAATGCATAGCAGATCATTATTTGATGCGTGATTTACACTTTTTACGAAATCGTTTTCAAGTAAGAGGATTTAGAAGTTTCTTGGCTAGATAATAATTTTGGCTTTTCTTCACTCTGTATAAAGATGGAACTAGTGTTAGAATAATAATTGTTGTCCAACAAATGTAATCGCGTATTCGCGCGACCTTGAATATTCCAAATTAGACTCCTTATCGCAAATTCTCGCATTGTTACTATAATATTCGCCAGATGCTAAATAATTGCCGTACATTTCTACATGTTTTTTACCTAAATATGCATTTAATCCGCAAAAATTGTCTCTTTTGTACGGTGTTTCGCATTTACAACTGCAGAACAATGTTCTTGTTTGTTTAACTTCTCCGGTTTTTTTTATGTATTTGGCAGTGATTTGTTCGTAAACGTTTGTAATTTAATATTATTGTCGATATCGTAAAGATCACTTAAGCATGCAACGGATTGTATTTCTATAAATATTAAAACAAAGTATTAAAAGTAGATATATATACATATCATTATATAATTTATATGAATATTTTAATTATTAAAATATATATAATTAATATTTCAGGAAAAATATCAGAACTTTTTTTTTGTCCGGTGCGGGAGAGGAAAATGTCTACGCATAACCCGAGATCAAGGCTGCGTTCGAGAATGTCACCCATGTGCATGGAGCGTCTTCTATCTTTGTTATTTACTGAAAATTGAACAAAGATAGAACGAGGCTCGTGCACACGAGTGATATTTTCGAACGCGACCCAGCCCAGAAGTTATATGGGGTTTAAATTTTGAACCCATTACCCCCCCCCCCCCTCGTGGTAGCGCACGACTTCCAATATGCCGACCTACTTTGAGCTTTTAAGGCCGTATTACATTACGGGTTGCGGACTGGATTGCAGTTGGAATTACGATTGATAGCTGCGGATTGACCAATCGGAGCAAAGCAGCTTGCTGGCTGATTGATTAATCCGCAACTACAACCGTAACCGAGCCCGCAATCCGTGGTGTAATACGGCCTTTACGTCCTTTCTTCATAACACATGAGCGTTATATACAGGATGTCCGGTAAAGATTATGCCGACGCTCGTGAGCGAGTAGAGCACAGTAAACTGAACAGAAAAGTCCTGTAAGATTTTTTTCTATAACGCTTAATAAATGAGTTGGATGGCTCACCGACGTGCGTCCGGCTAAAAGTCGGCGCTGATTGACCTGACTTTACTCAATAATAACTCCTTTATTAAATATAATGTTATAGGTTATTTTCTGTTCAGTTTATTGTGCTCTACCCGCTCATAAGCGTTGGCACAATCTTTACCGGATACCCTGTATATACATGTATCCCGCTCCTTCTATCTCCCCACCTTCTACCCCTATCGCTATTTCCGACTCTCCAACTTTCTTTTTTCTTAATTTTTATTTTTTTGTCCATAATATAAAAAATTATATACAATATTTAAATTAAACGCACTCTCTATTAGATAAATGTACATATACTTCTCACGATTATAAAAAGAAATAATTATTATTCTTTTTTCTAATCGGATGTTGATTCGTTTTCCACGATATCCGAAAACAATGTAGTACGCAACTGAAAAGAAAAAAAATAATATATACATATACATTAGCTAATACTAATATATTGTATGTGCAGAGCAACTTACGTTTTCTTTATCTTTATTTTGACATTGTTTCGGATTACAATTACAATTGTTGCATGTAACATTATTTTTGCGGCATGTGCATACCCGTGTAGAACATTTTGTTTTACATGCACATTTTATTTCATTAGGCTCTATTTTAAAAGTCAATCGTTGAACTGAGAGTTTGGATTTATTCTAAACAATAAAACACATACCGTTTAAAGATTTAATAATCTCTTGCATGATTATATAATCTTAGTCTTGACAATAAAAAGAGTTTTCAAAATATCATGAGATATTTATACTAGCAATTGTAATTAAAAATGTTGCATTATTACCTGTAACTTTTGTATGCGATTATAAAGCGGCGTGCTCTTCCAATCAGGATCTTTGTTAACATCGTCTTCTATTGTTAAACTATCATCGATTTCTATTGGTATTGTTCTTTCTTTCTTGGACCATGATCTCTTTTTTTCATTACTAGAATTATTCTCGGTCAAAATCTAAAACACATATTAACAATAAAAATAATCTTATTTCTTAATAAAATACAAAATAAAAGTTTGAAAATTATTTTTTTGTTTAATTACCTGTTTTATTGAACCTTCGATATCACTGGAAGATGTACTTTGTGAAGATGTAAATTTGCTCTCTTTTTCCAGTTTTTTATATTTTTCTAATTGTGTTTCCAAATTCTGATATTTTTCCTAAAACATCAATTATATATATATTTCAGTAAAATATATCATTCGTATAAAATTATATAATATATATATATATACCTACTTTTAATTCATTATACTCATAACATTGTTGCTTTCTGTCTTGTGTAGTTATATCAAATAACGTTTCAAATGCCATCTTGGCATCCGCTATTGTATGTATCATATTCCACCAGGTATTTTTTCTAGTTTCTAAAAAAAACCACATTAAATGGAAGACCGCGCATTTTACCTAATTAAATAGTCTTTGTATTTTACCTTGATCTGATTCGAGAATTTTTTGTTGCAGATCTGCAATTTGTGCGTTACGCAGCTCTATAAATTCGGTGATAGTTGCAAAGTCCTCTTCGTTCGAATCGTCATTTTTTTTTAATTGCTCTAATTGATGCACCAAGGAAGCTCTATCTTGCATCAGTTTCTCAAGAGAGTAGTTCGCTTCTATGGTGGCTATTAACACTTCGAATTCCTGAGTTGTCCATGTTTTTACATCATCTTTGCTGTTGGCTTTCTTTTCTTGTCGCTGCATCGCTTTTTTCTGCATCTCCAATGCACCCTGTATATATATAAATTACTTAAATATTTTACAATAATACAAAAACGTTAAAAAGTATCCGAGCAAGGTAAATTCCTTACAAAGTATTATCATAGAAAAATACCTTTAATCTTTTGTTAACTGCAAAAGCTTCTTCCATTTTTCTCTTGAAGACATTCTCCTGTTTATTATGTTGCATTTTCATGCGTACCATTTCACAAGTACGCTTACGATCTTGCGCTTTCAATCTATTAATTTCCTTTTCTTTAGATTGCTTCCACTTTGTAAAATTATTCGCATCAATACGCATTTGCCTGATAAGCTTAACTCGAGTCTCTTTTAGCAATTGTATCTCATTGGAAAGAGTTTTGACCCTTTGATCCTGTTTTTCCTTTATCTTGATTATTTTGTTTTGTTCCATGCACTTACGCGTTAGTTCCGTTATTTTTTTTTCTAATTCTTGCACTTTTTTACGACGTGTTTCAGCTAATCTGTATAAAGAGTACCCATAAAGTAAAACTTCATTAATTATTATTTTTTAATTACTTACTTAGAACTGACGTTGTGCGCATGTACTGCTTGTAACTGTTCTTCTTTTTCCACATGTAGCCGTTTAAGTTCTTGTTCCATTTCTGCAACATTCTTCCGGCTCTCTGCTGCTTGCTGTGTAGCATTCTTTACAAGTTCAGATACAAGACTTTCTTTCAGCGCTAGCTCCTTATTAAGATTTTGAACTTCGATATTTCGTTCCGCTTGCCGCAACGTATGTTCTTCTTCTTTTTTATCAAAATAATCTAAACTGTCTTCAATATTATTCAATTCTTCTATCTGCTCTGTACGTTCTGCATTTTCTTCCATATGCATCACACAGTTTTTAGAATTAGATATTTCATGATTAATAAGTTCTTCAGATGCTTTTCTTTCATTATTTTGGATATCTGTGTGGATGAAATAAGAATCAAATTAAAGATTACAAAAGTTATATATGAGAAAGATTATTTAAAACGGTTTATATAATATTTACATAAAAAAAATACTTGCCCAACATTTTTTCATATATTGTTTTTAATATATTATATCTTTCGTTGCTAATTTCAGGACAATCATTAAGATCTTGTAAAATTTGATTAAATTCATCCAATAATGTTGCCATGGAAGATCTGATCTTTTCTCGGGCTTGTTCAGCCATCTCCGCTCGTTCGTGCATGACAACGATTTCTCCTAAATTTAAATTTAGCTTCTCTGTCATATCTCTAAATTTTTGCTGCAATGTACTATATTTTTCTTCGAGTTCTTCATGTTCCTTCGGACACGTTATGCCGAGTTCTTGATTTATAAGAGCTAGTCGCAATTCCTGAACTATTTTGTTCAATCGATTTATCTCAGCTATCTTCGAATCTTGATTTACGATCGGTTTATTTTTTATTTTACGTGCGCGATCCGCATATCTCAATGTACTAAGCGTTTCGTCCAAGTTATAATCTGTGTGTACATATAGATTTATTATTAATGAGCAATATATGTTAAAATGAGATATAACTATATATATGAATATTTACCAGCAGGACTGACACAGGCAATCATAAGAGTCATGGAATTACCACCTAGAGAATCCTGTAATAATCTTGTTAATTTACTGTCTCTATATCCGATGTATGTTCCAGGAGCACCATCACCGAGTTGGGAAATCACATTGCCTAGAGCTAATAATCCCTTATTTATATTAACACCTTCCTTGAACCGTTCTCCTGTGGCTTGAGTCTTTTTACTACGTTCCGAGCCTGCTAAATCAACTAGGTGAAATTTTGCAACTGTTGCAGTATTTCTGTGTAAAGAAAGAGAGATTTTTATTTTCACAAATTTAACAACATAAGATAACAAAATAATGCAATAAAAAATGACAAGTATAGAACTCACGGATCATTTTTCTTTTGTTGGTGTATGCATATTGTAAATATTGCGTGACTACGACTACTATGTGCATTCATGGCAGTCGCGCCAGTTATACGACCCATAGCACCCTGAGTCAAACATTTTAGTGTCTCTTGAGCATTTATAACTTGTTTTTCAGTAATGCCAACAATTTTTATACTTTTCCCATCTTCCCTAATATCTACAATGGACTGGCTTCTCTGCTTATCAGATAACAGATCATACAGTTGTTCTTGATATAGTTCCATGAACGACACAGTTACTTTAAAACTCCAATCTTCCTTCAATTCGATTCTTTCAAATATGTCATGACTAACTCTCGGTATTATACCTTTCTCTCCCATTCCTACATAGTTGGTGCCCATAGAATGAGTTTTACCACTTCCGGTTTGTCCATAAGCCAATACTGTTACATTATAGCCTGATAAAGATATAATTTATTTATAATATAATAAAAATATATATCTTCAAATTATAAAAAATATATAGAAATATTTACCTTGAAAAACATTATCTATCAATCGTTTAACAGCTATATTATAAAAATCTTCCTGTTCAACATCAGGCGGAAAAACATAATTATATGTAAATGCCTTATCAGTATTACATATGTGAATTTGTGGTACTCCAGGAACAACATTCAAACACATTTGACATCCTTTTTCAATTTCTTTCTTTACTAATGGACGGATGCGTAGAGCAACACAAACGGTATCGTCACACATCTAAAAAAATATTACACACATATTCAGTTTATCAAGAGTATAAGACAATAATATTAAATAAGATAATTTTTATCATTATTTGATATATTTGTATTCTTTCTCGGTTTGTCAAAATAATTTAAGCATAAATAATTGTATGTTTATAAATAGTATTTATATTTTACCAGTCAACATTAAATAATCAAAGACAGTTTTAAATTATTTTGATGAAGAAAGAACATTTATCTTCACTATAATAGTCCAGCAAACGCAAATGAGTCTCACTGCTTAATAGAATTTATTTGCATCTAAGAATCTTTGTATGTCAGTGCGTAATTTTTAATGTCTCTAATATGAAAAGCATATATCTGTACATCTACAGGTTTATACATTTTATCATAAAGTAAAATATATCAATAAAAAAACAAAGAAAGATATAAAGGAAGAATCTTTTTCACAATGTAGAAAAATATTATTAAATATTTCTAGAAGTAAAAGAAATGCATGTTTCAATTAAATTAGAAGAATGGAAAATAAAGAATTTTTATTTTAGCCTTTTTAAAATAGGGGGAAATATTCTTGAGAGTCTTAAGATTTTAAAAGTGACTCTACCGTTTTTATCGTTACTTAGATGCAGTATATTAAAACGTCTATTTTTTGTGATATCGCTAAAAGAACTATTTGTACTTACTTTTAATACAATTTCTCAGAGAATTTTACAATTTATAAAAATATATTTTAAAGAAATCTTATAGCGCAAGAATATGTACAAAGAACGAGGCTTTCTTATTGTTCTGGACGGTTGGTGGACACAGATAGCAGAGAGCAGAGAGCAGAGAGACGTTAAATTTCAACCGATTTGAAATTTATCCAGCAGTGAAGAAGGGATGGTAGCTAAGGAAACAATTGGCTGCGTTCAGCCATAGACATATGAAAATGGCTGTGTTCAGCAGAAAAAGCAGCTTTGCAACTGTGTAAAATTCTTTAATATGATTGGTTGTTGCCCTTAGTTCCTGCCGGATCTATATGTATAAACCAATTATATTATGCGACGTCTACAAAAGTATGAGAAGAATACTCGACTGTGATTGGTCAATTTCTTAAGGCTTAGGGCTTAAAATCTCTATTGTAGACGCTAGGACATCTTAAGATTGTGCTTAAGACGGTCTTAAATATAAGAACTGATTATGAATACCGGCCTTAGTGTTTTTGATTGAACGGATTTTGATCGACCCAAAAATTGATTAATGATCATTGCGTTGTCTTTGTCAATAAAAGACTTTAATTCATAGTAAAATAGTGATTAATTGATCTGAAATGAATCAAAATCCGTTCACTTGAAAACATTATATGTTGATTTAGTGATTCTGATTGGCCAATTAGAACAGAGATCTTTGCCGTTATCATTCTGATTGGTCGTTTCGAATCGTCCAATCGGAATGTAGAAATCTTGACACTTTTGATCCTAATTGGTTAATCAAACGATTCGAAGATTTTCGACAAGTCGAATGCATCTCTAGTACTGTATTTAAATTCATGCATTCGAATTGAAGGTTATGTCTTAGACGATCGAATTTATTTTATTATGAAAAAAAAATTGATTTTGACCACTATTTCATTCAATATTCTAGTGAAGAAATTCAATATTCTAATTCTAATGAAGTTTCAATTCTAGTGAAGAAAAGATAGAGACACTTTCGACGATCAATTATGTGATACTTTAACAGAATTTTAAATTGAAAAATAAGAAACATTTTAGTGTAGATGATTACTTTGATAAACTTTGTTCTTGTTACAAAATATGTTTATATATCTGTCATTCGATTTACAATTTTCAGTAATGCTAGCACTATATTCGGCGTATTATTTTATCGACTAATTGCAAATTATAATATCTCTATTACATCTTTTATTATATCGCGGAGATATGCATGATTGAATTAAAATCGCATATGATTACAAAATGAGACAGTCTAGTAATGAAAATTGACAACAGTGGCTCTGATAGCTCTGTAACATGATATATATATATATATATATATATATATATATATATATATATATATATATAAGTATTGCGCAAGCGCGATTAAAATGTCGAACATGCCGTACTGACATATGTGATATATGTATATAAATGGATGTGGAATTAGACTTTGACCATTTGACTGAACTGACAGCGACGACGGGACGATTAAACTGGTTCTCGACAAGCATACGCGTGGAGAGAGAAAGTGTGCGCGATTGCATTTTCGCGAGGCCGACACGTTTCAGATTTGTTTGGCGGCTTATTCAGGGCAGCTGAACACGACGAAACGAGTCCGGTTCCTCGACATCTCGCGAAAAAAAAGTAAAACAAAAGTATTGTGACAGTGTGTGTTCTCCTACTTATAGAAATATACATATTATCCGATGTCGAACGTAATAAATCATTACGAATCGATCAGTATGCGATGGAAGATGATCTTCGCCGTCATTAACTCCACTATCCAAGAAATTTGAGTACCTGTCAGGATATCGAATTCCCCCTGCTCTCGACTCAAATTTTTCGTCAACCTGACATCATGGATGGTGCCTGCCTTCATCAGTTCATCACGGCCCCCCTTAAAAATTTCCTGCACCTACAACGAATCAGAGAGTAAGGCGCGAGAGAGAAAATCTAGCGATATTTTATATATATATATATATATATATAATATAATTTTATAATTGAGCCAATAATTTTTGGCAAGTGTAGTAACTTTCCAATTTTGAAATGTCATAAATTCTAACGGGATATATATAAAAAATAAATATAGAGTGTGTATATGTGTTGATTTTTACATAGCTTTTGAAATGTGGGTTTAATTTTTTTTTTTTTTTTTTTTTAATGAAAAAAGTCTTATTCGTCGCTTATTGGCTTGGCTCGTTATCTTACTTAATTCCGTTGATTATTCTATTTCTGTTCTCATTATAGTTTTTTGCATTTTTGCAAATCATTTTGGACATTTGGCATGTAGCATCTTATCATGTACAAAATAATTTATATTTATGCATGAAATGATAATTAATTATTTGACAGCAAATTTTAATATTCTGCTTCTCATTTATAAAAAAATTGAGTAATGTATATTAACAATATATAGTTATTAATATTAATTGTAGCTATGTGTGCTTATAATTAGTAAATGATAATTGATGAATATATAATATATCATAGGCATGTCCTGCCATATGTAACTAAAAATTGAATTCTTTTATATAGATGTGAGCATAAAATAATCATAACAAATTATATTTTATAATGCATTAAAGAGAAAATCCCCTGTATTACATACTTTATTATATATTAGACAATTTTATATTGTATTTAGACCTCCCTTTAATTTTGCAATTATGTGTTCTTTCTTAAGCTTAAAAGAAACTAAAAGTCATGCATGCATGCATTGGGTTTGAAATCTTTAATGGAATGCACCAGCACTGCTTATAGAAGATCAGTATTCTTAAGCAACAAACTCTATGGATCATCCTACCAACATGGGCATACAGAAAAATATATTGGATTATTATTTTGGAATAGCTTTCTTCTTCAAATTAATTAAGCAAGCAGGTATTGTTGGTTGATATAATGACTTGGGTATAGTGTAGTATGCTTTTTCTAAAGATATGCATGCACTTTGATATAATCTTAATATGGACTTTTTTTAAAATAAGCTTTATGTTAAGAATTGTGCAACTATTTTATCTTTAAATTGCTACTGGTATTGTATAATCTAAAACTGTATAATATGATAAGTATATTAGAGAGAAAATCTTCCTTAATTTCATTATCTGCTTTATATGGATTTAACTAAACTTGCCATAATCCATTAATCTTCTTATATCTTATATAAGAACTTCTTATGTTCCATGATTCTTTATATAACAATCTCCCACTATATTTTAACAGATAAAATATATAGAAAAAGTTTTTCTCTTACAGAATGTGTTATTAATTTTGATGTTATAAATATTATATTTTATTAAATATGTATATAATGTTATTGTGTACAATGTTTATAGTTAAAGCTTCATTATTACTAATTTTTCAAATTTTTGTACAATAGTCAGCTTTATAAGGCACAATCGGATACAATAAAAAAAAAGAATTATAGATCAAAGAATAAAACATGTAAATATATTTACAGAATAAAATGGATGAATCCAAGAGCATGCACGAATGCGGCATATATTCCTACTCCTATAGAACATGTAGCAAATGTGGCAACTCATGGAATATGGGTTGTGCCATCAGTGATTGGTGGTATCGAGCTTATACGGCGTTCGACGACATGGGCCCAACTTGTGTCCGCATGTGTATATGGCACTTCCTTAATTCTTGTCTTTGTAGTGTCAACCTTTTTTCATAGCGTACATTACTGCAATCATAATAGGTATGATTATTTTTGTTTTTCTTTTCAGTAACTTCTAATTCTTTAATCATTATAGATATAGATATATTGATATATTGACACGCATAACGTTTCAGACAATTGAAGGATGCGTTACATCGCTGTGATCGTGCTATGATATATATCTTCATAGCAGCCAGTTATTTTCCATGGTTAAACATTGAACACTTCTCAGATGATGAGCTTTTATTTGCGATGCGATACGTTGTCTGGATCATGGCTATAATTGGCATCCTTTACCAACAAATCTTCCATGAGAAATACAAGATGCTTGAAACTATTTTCTATGTAGTTATGGGTATCGGACCTAGTGTTGCAATCCTTAATGTTGTAAGTAAAGCGTTTGAATTATCTTTAAATTGAATTTCGTTTCAGGTAACGGGAAATATCTTTTATTCGCGCAAACGTTATTTTGATTAACTCCGTTTAATAATATTTTTTAATAATTATTGGGATAATTTTCTCACCTATATAATATTATCTTTACAGTATAATTATTACAATATTACGGAATTAAAACTGGGCGGACTGATATATGTACTTGGCTTAGTATTTTTCAAATCGGATGGTCGTATACCTTGCGCGCATGCAATCTGGCATCTTTTCGTGGCCGCAGCGGCTGGATTTCATTATTACGCGATCCTAAGCCACGTATTTCCTGAGACAGGTTTGACAAATATTCCTGGAGCATCCAGCAATATGCCGCCGTTAAACATGCTAAAGTCTCATATAGAGTTATAGGAATTGTGTACTATTTTCTACAATATTTCTTCCAAATGCTAAAAATTCTAAAGAGCGTTCTACCAATTCCAGGGATAAACCCTATACATATTCTGATAGAGAAATGTGTTTTTTATTTCTATTCATTTGGAGAAGTTTTTTTGATAAAGATAAATTGATTTCATAATCGTGATTCTTATATCTGTACTAGACAGCCGAGTTTTCACGATTATTCCAAATGTCAGTAAACAAAAATCGTGCAATGTGTAAAATAATATATATTAATATATTTATATTTAACAAAAGAAAAAATGATGAATTAAAAAGTTAAGTACCTGATGGCCACACATGTATTATAGATGTTTAAAAAAAAAATAGTCATTAACAAAGATATTAATGTATAATTCAGTTACTATGTTATTTGCATTACAAGTTTGAATACAGTGAATATTGTGTCTTTCATATAATTTAGTATGCTAATCTTGAAACCATTTATGAATGCCAAATTATTATATAAAAAGAAAGATATTTATCGAATCTGTATTATACATTAAAAATAATACTAATATTATTTTTAAATTCTCTGTTTTGTTCTATATACACTGAGTTTTATAAAAGTCTACATTAGGATTTACAAAATATAGACACTAAGTATTAACTTAGTCGTGAATGGAAACCTACCTTGACTGAATATGCAATCTGTTTGCTTTCTACCAGAAGTGTCAATCGTCTTTATGTTTACAGATATATTGTGCCAAAATTAAAGTTTGTGACTATCCAACAGGTTTCCAACACATCCATTATAGATATATATAGATACAATATAACTGTATTTATATTGTTACTGTATGGTTCAATCTTTATATATATATATATAAAAAGACAGAATATTACTTGAATTACAGTAATTTCGCAAGTATTTTGATGTGTAATTATGAAGAAGAAGAAATATTCTATACATAATTACAATTATCAAACATTTCATACATAAAACATATTATTTTGTACAATAATGGCCTTAATTATATTATTACTTGATATTATTATGAGAATATTTATATTACATGAAGTTTGATCTGTTATTACTGATTTGTATATTAATAATTATATTCTTAGCAATTGTTATAACAAATGTAACAATTGTGTACATATTATAAAATATATTTATATCATTAATAATTTATTTATAGTACATTCATGTATCTCTACAATTTGATATAATAATATAATTTGATTTGTATTTACTTATTTATATAGTAATTATATATTAAAATTAAATATGCATTACATACTCATATGTATGTATATATAGCATATATATAACATATGTACAGTATTGACATTGTAAAGCATTGTTAAGAATGCTTTTATAAGAATATTAATTGTAATAGGACTTGCGATATACATGTATATCATGATATTGTAAGAAACAAAGTACAAAGTGATTAGTTATGAGTTTATTCACACTATCTATTTTTTGTCCTTGTAATTTTGCAGTGGACCAAAATATTGTAGAATAATATACAGAGTAAAACATATAGCATTGCTGTCATTGATATGCTTTCTTGATATGAGTATGTATTTCTCATAACAATGAAAAATAAAGAATTATATATTGGCGAAGAAAATTGTTTATCATTCTGCAAAACAGACATGTTATCGGTACAGAAACGATAACGGGCTCTCATTAGTCATTAATAGCTTAAAAATTGCGTGTAGGCACGTCAACACCCCCGAAGGGTTTCCATGGTAATAATAGCAAACAAAACGAGAAAGAATAACCGACAATGGATATTTCTGAGATCGGTCATTATCGTTAAACTGGTTAAACACTTTGGGATCTCCATACAATAACGTAATCATGAAAATTATTACGCGCTCGTGCTTTTTTTCGCAACGTAAAAAAGATTACAACTCTGACAAATTTTTAATGAAGTAATAGAGCTTACGCGAGCGATCCATTTTGTGCCATAGTCATAATAAAGGATTTGGATCGCATTGCATGCGGCGGCATAGCATCAGTGATAAAGTAAGAAAATAAAATATGGATAATGTTACGTATGATAAGACCAAAACGATTTTATCCTTGCCCGATAGCACAATTGAAATGCCATCGTGGTTGCTGGAAATGACTGAGTATGTATAATATTCATATACGTACATATAATAGCGATTTTTCTTTTTTAAGAATAAACTGCATTTTGTTAATATTATCCTTTGTATCAGCAATATAGGAAAAATAAATGTAGATAACGATGCCAAATCACTACAAATGGAAGCATTTTTGATTGATGATCAATATTATTTTAAAAATTCTTTTCTTGAAAAGGAAACTGATGATACGTAAGTTTTGTGTATATCTTGTATTTTTCTTAGAAGATATAAAACAATAAAAAAAGTGATACTTTGTTTCAATATTTATAGGAATACAAAATCCAACGCATGCTTAAGTGATCTTTATGATGTCGATGACAATATTAAATTACAAACGTCTGCGAGCAAATCACTGCCGAATACACCAAAAAACGGAAAAATTAAACAAACAAGAACACGCGCCTGTT